>NC_142928.1:170300440-170322940 GCF_046866305.1 Octopus bimaculoides | reverse complement strand
ATTCTAAAGTGAAATTGATGCATGCTAAAATGAAAAGTATGCGGCAAAACCAGATTTATACCAAACCATTTTTACCCAAACAACATTAGTGGAACTGTTTACAAGTCAAAATGTTAATTCGTACAAAAGAAATATCAAAATCAGTTAAGAACTTGGGAGAGTAACAGGTTTGTGTGAAATTTTTCTGCAAAGGGAGAAAAACTAGTGTCTTTACTAACACCACAACAGATTATAAGGAAGATTGTTTGGGCAGAACGCAATGTCATAAGTAGTATGTGAGTTTCGACTCGCCGAAAATGTCTGCTAATGACTAGCCCAAATCAGGGCAACTTTCTATAATACGACAGACACATTACTGGGGTGTATGCCATTATCTGTAAAAAGTGGCGCTTGACTATGCATGAAGATTCTGAGAAAACAGGTATCTGTAACATTTCGTTCCACATAATTTTAAAAGAAAAACAGAATATGCAATATGTTGCTGCAAAATTTGACATATTTGCTAACAAATGAACAAACTGTGAACAGAGTCATAGTTAGTTGAGAGATGTTTGATCATACGAATGCTGGGGAAAGCTTCCTGTAAAGTCTCATAACGGGTGACGAAATGTGGTTGTAAAGCTACGCTGTTGAAACAAAATGATAATTAGTCGTAGTAGCTGAATCCTTGTCGCTGCTACCAAATAAAGTCTGTCAGAGACGCTGAAATGTTAAGGTGCATGTCTTTCTTTTGATTGGAATGGTGTTGTTCATGATGAATTTTTTCTGGTAATTTTACATTGATATCCGAAACTGTTTCAGAGACGCAATGTGAAGGAAGAGGCCTGAGGCATGGACAAACTCTTAGTGTTTCATCTCGATGAAGTCTGGAGGGTATATCAGCCGAAACGATGTGTTAACAACAAACAAGATGAGGACAAATATCCGTCAAATGTAAATAATGTAAATAATGTAAATAATGTACATAATTCCTCGTCTCTTAAATATAGAAAGTCACTCTCTCTTTTGTTTATTAGGTATTTCGTAGCAATCTCCTATTCTTGGATTACAAATGCATAACGTTCGAAATGTGTTGTGATAGAGCAACCACGAGTTCAGGAGAGGCTGAGCGTCATGTTGAGGTATGTTAGTATGGCTGTTTTGGGGTTGCGTGGGAGATCATCCAAAAGAGAGTGCTTCATGAGGAGCTCCCAGTCGACATGTAGGATATTGTTCTCTTCACTTTTCAGCAATACGTTAATGTATTTATGTTTGCTGCCGTTGTTTAGCAAATACTGTCTGAGAGAGACTATATGATATTCGAAGGTTATTTGCACAGATTCCAAGCCTCTAACTCCTTCATCTCTTCTTAGGTAGAGCTTATCGATATCATCATTTCTGAGGAGTTTTCCATTTGATGTCAGTAATATTCGGATTTTAATGTTTATGGATTTGATTTCCTCCACAGTCCAGTCAAGTATCCCAAATGTTGGAATCAGCACTGGTACTGCAAATGCATTGTGAAATATTCTTTTGTGGTATGAAGAGAGTTCTGACTGCCATAGTTTCTAAGTTTGGTATAATACTTACGGATCACTCTACGTTCATATATTTTCATCAATGCGTAGGTACTGGTAGCATTCTTTGTGAGGGACTTGAGAGATAGGAAGATCATTAATGTGCAGGTTTTGGGTCTGAGGACTGATTTTTCCCTGTTCAACAATCAACGGAACACATTTCTTTTGGCCAAATTCCTTTCCTATGACAGCTAAAAATGTTATTAATTCCAGTTCTATTGTTTGACATTGTTAACATTTTTAGCATGAATCTCGAGCTCATCCACTAAGATATTATCGGTTATATTAATATCTCTAGCAGTTGCAAGCCCTAGCATGTAGCCATTTGATTTTTGTAGAAGGAATGATAATGGCTTTAATGCTAAAATGAACAGAGTTACAGAATGACTATCACCTTGGAATATTCCCTTTATTATAACATTAGAGATAATCGTTCCACTCTCAGTTCTAAGTGTAATAAACCTTACCTAGCACTTCATAAGCCTCTCAAGAACAGCAATTTAGGTAACAAACGCTTTCGCCAAATGTAGACACTTCAAACAGCTATGAGTGGGGAACAGAGTCGAATATCTTCCTATAATCAAGCCATACTGATGTTTTTCCACTTGAGACAGTACAGCTTTCTTAATCAAAAGTTATGTATTGAAGCATGTATGTAAGCATGTATATATGAGCGAATGTATGTATATATATATATATATATATATATATATATATTAATATATATATATATAAGATATATATATATATATGTATATATATATCTATACATATATATATATTTACATACATACATACGCACACATGAATATATGTAATATATACGATATGCTGCACATATAATATATATATATATATATATATATATATATATATATACATAAAAATACATATGCATATGTCTGTGTGAATGTATGCATATATGTATGTATCCATGCCAAGCATGTATGTATGTATTATGTATGTATGTATGTATCTATCTATCTATCTATCTATCTATCTATCTATCTATAAAATATATACCAACATATTCGCGCAGACAACTATAAATGATATAATTAGATAACAACAGTAAAAACAGTGTTCCATTAGGAAACTTATATAGAAGTGTTTATATACAGCCTACTACCATATGACTAGAAATACTTGAAGACTACATTAGTAACCAATTTATATGATCAGCCGTATTACTAATAGGTTATGCACAGTTTTTCTTCCAAAGCAAATTGCATAAATTTACTTTGACCTTTTAGAATCTAGACTTAACATTAATGTATGTGTTTTAATGAAGAAAATAACATGAGTATGGTGTTTGACAAATTTAAATAGCTGTCAGTATACACCATGTTTTTAAAAATAAGCCTTTCATGTTATCGATAAACAAGAAATTTATACCGACACATACTTTTGTGTGTGTGTGTGTGCGCGCACACAAACACACACATACATACACACACTCATATATATACATATGTATAATATATATAATATAATATATATATATATATATATATATATATATATATATATATATATATATATATATATATATATATATATATATATATATATATAAATTTACATACATATGTATGTGTATGTGCGTGCACGTGAGTTTTGTTCGAAAAAAGATCTTCCTAAATTATAAAAACATTAATTATATTAAAATAAATCTTAAATGAAACAAATTAACACACGCCTGGTGGAAGGAAGCGTTTGTGTAAGCGCTTTAACGGTTTCCATTTTTCTAAATCTATGTTTGCGAGTGCGTATGCGTGTATATGTATGTATGGTATGTATGTACGTATGCATATTAGTATTATATGTACATATATATGTATCTGTGTATGTATGGGTGTGTATGTATGTACGTACGTATGTATATCAGTTTTATTTCAAGATTTGTCAATAGAAAAAGAACCTAGCCATGCTCTCAATGATAAACTTCTGGAAAGTTTTACAGATTTTTACAGTACCGGTGATTGATTGGATCTATAGTCTTCGAGTTAGCTTTCTCTTTTCTGGTTTTGAGAAGCCTAATTTCTCAAGATTGGTATTTAGGCAGTGAGTTACAAGGGGCCCACTGCTCAAAGGTCTTGAGGAGATACGAGGTCCTAACCCTGACCCTAGACTTAGCCCATTGAGGCGATGGAGGATAAGCGCAATTTATGCTAGACTGACATATTGCTTGAATGAATGATCGGAGAACCCCCATAGCGATTTTGTTTGTGAAAAGCACACCCACTACGATTTAAGGATTGTGTAAAGTTCTCGTTGAAGGCATGTGAATACCGGAGGTCAATTATGAATGCAACGCTTGTTATCGCCACCAATAGCAGAAACAAGTGAAGAAGTGGGTTTTTTAGGAAAACAAACATACATTTTCCATTCAGAATTGAAGTGAACTGTTCGAAAACAAACCGCCAGTGCAGTGAATGGGGCAAACTTGATCTGCAATGCCTGCGTATGTGCGCTTATCAAGAGCTGGGTTCATTAGTAACCAGGGGAGCAACAAGTGTAAAGTTTAAATTTGTCTAAGTACATAATGCTGTTAATAGGCTACCTAGGTCACAAGTGAATAACTATCATATACCAATCTATATAGAAAAATAGATACATATAAGAGGTATGACCACTAAGTGGACATCCATTATGCTAGAAGACCACCTATGGTCTGACCACTAAGAAAAGATTGTTCTCCAGAAAATTCTGCAAACGCCAGAATGTATTTTCTGAATTTTCTTGAGAACAATCTTTTCTTACATTCTGACGTTTGCTGAAATTTCTTAAAAACACATTCTTCGTTGTAAGACGATTTACCTTCTTTTTCTAGCATATTAGGAATCCACCTTGGTGGTTATTCCCCTTATATGTGTATATATATATATATATATATATATATATATATATATATATATATATATATATATATATATATATATATATATATATATATATATATATGTATATATATATATATATTGATAGAAAAGGTAAGACAACAAAAGAAAGAGACCTCGATATTATGTAAATATACATATATATATATATATATATATATATATATACATACATATATGCACATACATATATATATATACATATACATATAGGCACAGGAGTGGCTGTGTAGTAAGTAGCTTGCTTACCAACCACATGGTTCTGGGTTCATTCCCACTGCGTGGCACCTTCGGCAAGTGTCTTCTACTATAGCCTCGGGCCGACCAAAGCTTTGTGAGTGGATCTGGTAGATGGAGACTAAAAGAAGCCCGTCGTATATATGTATATATATGTATGTGTGTGTATGTGTGTGTATGTGTGTGTCTGTGTTTGTCTCCCCAACATCGCTTGACAACCGATGCTGGTGTGTTTACGTCCCCGTAACTTAGCGGTTCGGCAAAAGAGACCGATAGAATAAGTACTAGGCATCCAAATAATAGGTCCTGGGGTCGATTTGCTCGACTAAAGGCAGTGGTCCAGCATGGCCACAGTCAAATGACTGAAACAAGTAAAAGAGTAGAGTGTATACACGCACACACATATGTGTGTATATATATATCGGCAAAAGAGTGCGAATGCACATATGGATCGAAGGGGAAAATAAATGGAGGGGTTATAAGCAGACAAAACCACAAGAGGTCGTGGGCGAAATAAAAGCACAAAAAGCATTAAGTTGTGCACTGAGAATTGTGAATGGGTGAATGTAGTTGTTTCCATTTTTATATTTGTGCGTGAATATACACGGTATGTGTGTGTGCGTACGTGCGTGTACGTATTCGTGTGTGTGTGTGTGTGTGTGTGTGTGTGTGTGTGTGTGCGCGTGCGTGTGTGTGTGTGTGTGTGTGTGCGTGAGTGTGCAAGCTTGTATATGTTTCTATGTATATCAATGTAAATACTTGTGTACAAGAACGAGTATGTCTATGCAGTAGAGAAAGAAAATGTGTGTGTGTCTATGTGTATCTATATTTATTTGTGTGTGTGTATATATATATATATATATGTGTGTGTGTGTGTGTGTGTGTTCGAGTGTGAGCGTGTGCGAATGTGTATGGAGGTGTGGATGAGGTGCACGTATGATCGTGGCTGTTTGTATTGAACAAGAAGAGCAAAGAGGAAATTGGAAAACATATTTGTTGTTTAGGCCAACTTACTGTTCGTCAGTGAAGTAAACAGAACAGTTGAGTTCCTCTTTTGATATGAAACCATGCTTTCATCTCTTGTCGTCTCCCGACATTGCTTTGCACAGGAGGTCATGACTAGGTAAATAAAGATATTCTTAGTCTATCGTAATGGCTGATCATTATAGTGGCGATAATGAAAGGAGGAGCGGGAGGGGGGAGGGAGGGGGAGGGAGGGGGGAGGGAGGGGGGAGGGAGGGGGGAGGGAGGGGGAGGGGGGAGGGGGGGAGGGGGGAGACGCGAATAGGAAGGAGAGGAGGAGGAGCAAGAAGAGGGAGAAGATGAAGAGTAAGAGAGGGAAGAAGATGAGATGAAGGGGAGGAAGAGGAAGAGAGGAGGGAGAGGATGAAGAATAAGAGAGGGAAGAAGATGAGATGAAGGGGGAAGAGGAAGAGAGGAGGGAGAGGAGGAGAAGAAGATGAGGAGGAGAAGACGGGGAGGAGAAGAAGAGGAGGAGGAGAAGGGGGGAGAAGGGGAGGAGAAGAAGGGGAAGAGAAGAAGGGGAGGAGAAGAAGGGGAGGAGAAGAAGGGAGGAGAAGAAAGGAGAAGAGAAGAAGAGGAGGAGAAGAAGGGGAGGAGAAGAAGGGGAGGAGAAGAAGGGGAGGAGAAGAAGGGGAGGAGAAGAAGAAGGAGGAGAAGAAGAGGAGGAGAAGAAGTGGAGGAGAAGAAGGGGAGGAGAAGAAGGGGAGGAGAGGAAGAGGAGGGAATGAGAAGAAGAAGAGCAACAACAACAACAGCAGCAACAGCAAGGGGAGAAGAAGGAGGAGGTAGTAGAAGAAGGAGGAGGAGGAGGAGGAGGAGGAGGAGGAGGGGGAGAGGAGAAGTGGAGGAGGAGGAGGAGGGGGGGAGGAGAAGTGGAGGAGGAGGGGAGGAGGGGGAGGAGAAGTGGAGGAGGAGGGGAGGAGGAGGAGAATTGGAGGAGGAGGAGGGGAGGAGGAGGAGAAGTGGAGGAGGAGGAGAAGAAGAAGAAAAAGAAGAAAAAGAAGAAAAAAAAGAAGAAGAAAAAGAAGAAGAAGAAGAAGAAAAAAAAGAAGAAGAAAAAGAAGAAGAAAAAGAAGAAGGGGTGGGAAGTGGTGGGGAGGAGGGGAGGAGGGGAGGGGGGCTGAGGAGGAGGAAGAGGAGAATGGGAGGAGGGTTGGAGGAGGAGAATGGGAAGGCGAGGAGAGGAAGAGGAGGAGAGGAAGAGGAGAATGGGAGGAGGAGGAGTGGAAGAGGAGGAGTGGAAGAAGAGGAGAGGAAGAGGAGAGGAAGAGGAGGAGAGGAAGAGGAGGAGAGGAAGAGGAGGAGTGGAAGAGGAGGAGTGGAAGAAGAGGAGAGGAAGAGGAGGAAAGGAAGAGGAGGAAAGGAAGAGGAGGAGAGGAAGAGGAGGAGTGGAAGAGGAGGAGAGGAGAGGAGGAGAGGAAGAGGAGGAGAGAAAGAGGCAGGAAAGGAAGAGGAAGTGGAATCATATCACGCATAATCTAGGATGCTGAAGATTCGTGTCAGTTTATGCGGACGACGTCACCGTAATAGTGTCGGACAGTTCGCGGAAATCGCGGAGATCGGCACTACATTAAGAGAGTACGAAGCGGTAACAGGAGCAACAATTAATCAGGATACGTTAGTTGGCCTGCAGCTCGGCACCTGGAGAGGCATATCCATACCAACCGACTGCGTAGTAGGGCGCTGAATGCAAGGTCCCTAAAAGGTCCCTAAAAGGTCCCTAAAAGGTCGGGTGGAGATGGCGAATGTGTGCATCGCTTCCGTCATCTACTACCGCCTGACCGTCGTCCCTTGCCCTACTTCATGTCTGACCAAGCTGAAGCACTTACTCTTCCGCTTTCTGTGGAATGGACGTGTTCCACTCGTCATCTACTGTCAACAGCTGCTGAGTGCAGGACGTGGCTAATGATACGCAGACACGCGCTAAGGCTGCAATATCGCCAGTATTTTCTTAACGGTGAACAAGTGTAGTCACCGTTTGTCAAGCAGGATTTTCCGCAGCTCGTCTCATTGACAGAGTTACAGTTCTGGATCAAGCGTAGACCAAGAAAGAGTGCTTGACACCTGGAGTGTCGGCAAGCGCTCACAGCTTTCTGTCAGTCGGGCAACGCGGCCGGTGTAAGTTCCACCATGGAGTTCTATAAGGGATTAGTGGCAGGCAAGAGTGACGACGTCCTCGGGGAAACTCTGAGCGGCGGGAGGGATAAATTAACTGGTCTTTTCCCGAGGACTTTTGGGCCGGGGCTTATGGATAACTTCGAGAAATCCCTGGCCCAGCAGTCCTACCGGGGAGCTCTGCCGGTTCGAGACAAGCTCTACAGAAATAGAAATGCTGTCAGACGGACCTGTCCGAGGTGTGCGCAGAGCGACAAAACGGCTCTGCACGCACTTGCCCAGTGTCCGTGCATTACTGACTTGTGGAGCTTTGTCGAACAACTGTTATCACGTGTAGAATGGATCCGGTTATCAACCGAGTCCATTGTGAAGATCGCTCCGCCGGGAAGGAAAGGAAATTTTCCTCAGTCTGGTGGCTATAGCGAAGGAGGTTGTGTGGTGGACGAGATTGAAAGGACTGAAGAGAAATACGTTCCTCTTCGGCCAAGCCCTCATCGACTTTTTCAAGTTCCACTTTTAAAGGAAAGTCGGAGTAGAGAGGGAAATTCTGCTCCCCAACCGCCAGTAAATTTATTGAAAGGTGGGTGCGTTATGCGAGGATGGCTTGTGTATGGGCCTACTCTGTGCTTTCGTTTGTAAACCGGAGAAGTTGAGGGGAGAGGTGCCTGCTGAGGTGCATCTGGCGGAATAACCAGAATGTTTGGGGTTCCTCGGTTGTCCCGGTGAGGACTCCGCACTTTTGGAGAATCTTATTGTTTAGTTGTATAGTTAACTGTCATTGTTATTTTATTGTTTACTCAATTTTTATGTTAAACCCCACATGTCCCCAGTTCTATATTGTTCCTATTTGTTTTGTGTCCGGCCCTTGTGGCCAATAAAGAAACGATTATTATTATTATCATTGAGTGAGAAAGCAGCGCATTCCATCATCAAAGTGACAATGGGGTACAAATATACGAAGCCCATTATACCCATCATGACTACCCGTCTAATAAGGGTACACCAAGCACATGCATCACAACCATATGTGCGCGACATGGTGATTTCATATCAAGATAAACAGCACATGACCTCATTATTATTATTATTATTATTATTATTATTATTATTATTATTAGACCTAACCTTTTCCCATTGTCATCATCATCACCATCCTCATCATCAACATACCCTCATCCACAACATCATGATAACTGTGATGATAATGGTAATGATAATGATGGCGGTGGTGGTGGTGGTGTTGCTGCTGTTTCTGCTGCTGCTGCTACAGCTGCTACTGAGGCTGGTTAATATCATTATCATTGACGCATTTCTACCTATTAATTTCTTCTTATTCTTCCTACAATTTGTCTCCTCCTTCATCCTTACTTCTTCTTTCTCAACTCCTTCATATACTCCTTCCTCTCTTCTTTTTTCTTCCCATCTACGCTTTATTTATTCATTTATCTTTATCTTTCTTCTTACTTCTATCCTCTGATTTTCGTTTCTATTTTCTAATTTTTATCATTCGTTTTTACCTCACTGACGCCAGCATTATTTCGTTTTTTTTTTTCTTCGACTTCCTTCGTTTCATAATTTTCTTATGTTTATTTCAAATTTTTCCCCAAAGCTTTCTTGTACCACTTCTGCTTGATCTTCTTCTTCTTCTTCTTCTTCTTCTTCTTCTTCTTCTTCTTCTTCTTTTTCTTCTTCTTTTTCTTCTTCTTCTTCTCTTCCTACTCCTCCTCCTCCCCCACCCCAATTTTACTTCAGACCTAACCTTTTCCCATCTTTTTTCTCCTTCCCTGTTCTTTTCTCTCCCCTTACATCTTTTATTTTTGTTTCTTGTACTCTTTTACTATTCTACTTGTTTCAGTCATTTGACTGCCGCCATGCTGGAGCACCGCCTTTAGTCGAGCAAATCGATCCCAGGAGTTATTCTTTGTAAGCCTAGTACTTATTCTATCGGTCTTTTATGCCGAACCGCTATGTTACGGGGACGTAAACACACTACCATCGGTTGTCAAGCGATGTTGGGGGGACAAACACAGACACACACAAACAAAAACACATATATATATATATATATACATATATACGACGGGCTTCTTTCAGTTTCCGTCTACCAAATCCACTAACAAGGCTTTAGTCGGCCCGAGGCTATAGTAGAAGACACTTGCCCAAGGTGCCACGCAGTGGGACTGAACCCGGAACCACGTGGCTGGTAAGCAAGCTACTTACCACACAGCCACTCCTGCGCCTGTCAATTTCTACTTAAAATTATCCTTCTTCCATCTTTTCTTGTATTCCTTTGTTTTATTCTTTCATTTTTCTTATTCTTTTCTCCCCACCCACCTTCCTTTTACTTCTACTTCACTTTCTGTTACCTCTGCTCTGCATTTACTCTACCTTTGCTTCGAATAGCCCCTTCTCTTTCTCACCTCTTCTACCTTTACTCCAACATCCTCTTCAACTTTCCTCAGCCATTTTCTCTTCAACATTTCCTTTGGCTCTACTCCACATTTACTCCACCTCTATTCCACATTGCCTCTGCCTCTACTTTCCCTTTGGATACTTCTACTCCACTTTCCTCAGCTTCACCTCCACCATAGCCCTCTTCTAATCAATCTTTCCTCCACTTCTGTCCCACTTTTCCTCTACCTCTACTCAACTTTTCGGTAGCTTTTATTCCATCTTTCCTCTACTCCTCATTTCACCTACCTCTGTTCTCTGCCTAATCTCTAATCCTGTCCCCTTCGCCTACCTCAACTCCACTTTTCCTCTATCTCTGCTTCCTCCTCCACCTACTTTTATTCCCTTTCTCTGCCTCTCTTCCACCTTTCCCATATATCTCTACTTTCCCTTTCACCTGCCTCTACTCCACCTTCTTTTACCTCTAGCTATACTCCAATTTCCTCTGCTTCGACTCCATATTTCCTCTACTTCTACTCTGCTGTTCCAGCATATCTGCTTACCCGTCCTCTCCTTATACTATTTCATATTCTCCACCGCTACCACCACCATCACCGCTTCCTCCTCCACCTACTTTTATTCCCTTTCTCTGCCTCTCTTCCACCTTTCCTATATATCTCTACTTTCCCTTTCGCCTGCCTCTACTCAACCTTCTTTTACCTCTAGCTATACTCCAATTTCCTCTGCTTCGACTCCATATTTCCTCTACGTCTACTCTGCTGTTCCAGCATATCTGCTTACCCGTCCTCTCCTTATACTATTTCATAGTCTCCACCGCTACCACCACCATCACCGCTTCCTCCTCCACCTACTTTTATTCCCTTTCTCTGCTTCTCTTCCACCTTTCCTATATATCTCTACTTTCCCCTTCGCCTGCCTCTACTCAGCCTTTTTTTTCACCTCTAGCTATACTCCAATTTCCTCTGCTTCGACTCCCTATTTCCTCTACTTCTACTCTGCTGTTCCAGCATATCTGCTTACCCGTCCTCTCCTTATACTATTTCATATTCTCCACCACTACCACCACAATCACCACAACCACTAGCACCACCACCACAACAACCACCACCACTACCACCACAACTACCACCACCACAACCACCACCACCACCACCACTACCACCACCACCACCATCACCACTACATCATCATCAGTGTACTAGTATAGGTTCTCCAGAATCTTCTATATCATTATTATATCTATTTTCTTGTGACAACGATTATTTCTTATTTTATTTTACTTTCTTCTTTATTCGCTTATTTTCCACAATTATTCTGATTTCTTTCCTCCTTATCAGGAACGTTTCATTCTTCATTCATTCTATTTTCTCCTCCTCCTCTTCCTCCTCCACTTCCTCCTCCTCTTCCTCCTCCACTTCCTCCTCCTCTTCCTCCTCCTCATCATCCTCTTTCTTCTCCTTTTTCCTTCTACTGCCACTGCTGCTATTACTATTGCTGCTACCATTGCTATAACCACTACCACTACTACTGCTGCTGCTGCTGCTGTTGCTACTGCTGCTTCTACTACTACTACTACTACTACTAATAATAATAATAATAATAATAATAATAATAATAATAATACTGCTGCTACTACCACTGCTACTACAACAGCTACTACTACTGCTGCCATTGTTCCTGCTGCTGCCACTACTATCACCACCACCACCACCACTACTACAACTACTGCTACTACTACTACTACTACTACTACTACTACTACTACTACTACTACTGTTTTTTCGGATAATCCTTCTAATTATTTCTTTTTCGTGTGTTTATTGTCTGTTGTATTATTTTTACTTTTTCTATATTTACTAACACTACCATTGCCACAGCTACCATCATCCCTACCACTACCACCACTACCACTACTACTACTACCTCTACTACTAAGACTACAACTACTTTTTTTTCCTTTCTTCAGTTAATTCTTCTAATTATTTTTACTTTATTTTCTTGCTTGTTTCATTCTTTATTCTTCCTTCCATTTTCACAACTACTACTGCTACAACTACAACTACTACTACTACTACTACTACTACTACTACTACTACTACTACTACTACTACTATTACTACTACTACTAATAATAATAATAATAATGATGATGATGATGATGATGATGATGATGATGATGATGATGATGATGATGGTGATGATGATAATAATAATAATGATAATAATGATAATAATAATAATAATAATAATAATAATAATAATAATAATAATAATAATAATAATAGTAATAATAAACATAAGAGCACCACAGCAAACCACAGCACATACCCAAGGCGCACAGAGCTGCACTCGGTAGTGAAGTGAAAGCACGTTATAAAAATAAAACTACTGAATAATAATAATAATAATAATAATAATAATAATAATAATAATAATAATAATAATAATAATAAGGCTGTTAATATTACTCTCTTTTTGCAGGAATTTTTCCTATTGGGTCTTCATCTTAAGTTTCATGTTGTAAGATGAATAGGGAAAAAGAAGATGAAATTAGGAAAAGGAATGAAGATTTTTCTTCATTTAACAGACATGAAGAAGAATCTTCATTCATGTTAAATGACTGGCTACATAGAATGGTAGATGAGTGTTAGGTGAGTATATATGGAAATGTTATCGATAGAGTAATAGTGCATAGGAAACACCGACAGGTATGAGGCATGAGGCAGTTGATCATACCATTCGATTGACGGGCTAACTAGATGAATGGACACACACATGGATGAGTAAGATGGATAGATAGGTGGATAGATGATGAATCGATGGCGTATGGATGGAATCAATGGATAGGAAGATGGATGAATACATGCACGGCCAGGTAGATAGATGTTCCATAGATAGATAGATAGATAGATAGATAGATAGATAGATAGATAGATAGAATACGTATATATGCCGGCTTGCATACATAGATTGACATGCATAGATAGTAGCACTCATGTATGCCTAGGTGCAAGCATACATAGAAACACACATACATGGATACATGCAACCTACATACATACAAGCATACATATATACATACATACATACGTACGTACATACATACATACATACATACATACATACATACGTACATGGAAATACCTTGATTCAAACAAAACAGCCTTGACACTTTGCTAGTGAGCGACTTCATTTCAGCAAAGAACTTCAATAAATCTCAACGAAAATCATACGCACATACATGCAGGGTTACATGCATCAAACATGGATCTATGCATATATGCACAAGCATATATATATATATATATATATATATATATATATATATATATATACATTATATATGTGTGTGTATGTATGTACATATATATATATATATATATATATATATATATATATATATATATATATATATATATATATATATATATATATATGCATTCATACGTAATACATACATACATACATACATAGTGGTTGGAAAGAATGAATGAATAAATTGAATTGATGGGTTGGGTGAATCAGTAGATGTATACATGTGTGTGTGGGTGGAAGATTGGCTGGCGGGGGGGGGGCTGATTGATGTGTGGATATGTGGATGTACAAATGGATGAGTCAATAAATGAATGGAAGTTGAGAGAAAAAAAAGACAAAAGAATGCGAAGGGTTGGCGTGGAGATAAAAAGAGAGACGGCGAATGAAATAATGGTTGAACAGTTGATTTGGTGGGTAGATGGGAAAATAGGCTGTCAAGTGAATGAATGAGCGGATAGATTAATGGGTGGATGGTCAGCGAAAAGTAAAATGGGTAGATGAGGGACAGAAGTGGTTGCAGGAAAATTGAACAGCAATGATCGGTGATGTGGAGACATGACGAATAGCAACAATGAATGGGCAATTAGGCAGTGGGTAGGAGGTTATTTGGTGAAAAAGGATGGATAAGGAACTTGTTCCCTTATATGGTATATATTGTGGAGTTTCTGTACCTAAAAATCAATATTCTAAATGGATTTCGCCCTTGGATTCCAAATACACAAATAGTTTTATTCTTGAAAGCTAGCAAATGTATATTTAGTTATTCATAAATTCTATGTTCGGTAAAATAGCCGGCAAAAGATTTCAAACTCTTAACTATTAGCTTTGTTTGTTATTAAGCACAAGTCGCTTTATGGATTCTATTCCAGTGTATACTACAGACACGTTTGATATTCCTACACACTTGTGAAGATAACAAGACAGCCAGCTTCAGACGGCTAGACTAAAACAGTACGTCGAGACTTCGTTGTAATATTGGTTTCAAATTTTTGGCTGGTCAGCAACTTCGGTGGGGTGGGGTAAATCGATTACATCAATCTCACTATTCATCTGGTAGTCATTTTATCGACCCCGAAAGGGATACAGAATTCATTGTAATATTGAATATTAGTGTAAGGCAACGAGCTGGCAGAATCGTTAGCACGCTGAACAAAATGCTTAGCAAGAAGTTCGTCCGTCTTTACGTTCTGAGTTCAAACTCTGCCGAGGTTGACTTTACCTTCCATTCTTTACGGGTTGATAAAACAAGCACCAATTAAGCACTGGGGTCGTTGTAATCGACTTACTCCCTCCGCCGAAGTTTGTGCCAAAATTTGAAACCAATTTTGAATAGCAGTGTTAGTAACTCTTCGCTGTTAATTAGCAGGCATGGCTGTGGAGTTAAGAAGTTCGTTGCACAACTATGTGGCTTCAAGTTTAGTCCCACTGTGTGATACTGTGGGTAAGTGTCATCTGCTATACTCGCGGGTCAATCGAGCCAACCAGCACAAACATGCCATGTGAGTGAATTTGGTAGGTAGAAACTGTATGGAAGCCTGTCGTAACATTATTTATGCATGTGTGTGTGTGTGTGTGTGTGTGTGTGTGTGTGTGTGTGTGTGTGTGTGTGTGAGTGTGCATAAAGTTATTGCAAATAATAAATTCATTAACTTTGTGAGGTTGAGTATTTACATAATGGATCAAGATATTTCATTGTATCGGAAAGCTGTCGATTATCCTGAGTTCATCCTCTTTCAGAAGTCTTATTCTTAATCCTGCAGGATGTCCCAAAGTTACCCACTTCACCAAGTAAACTTGATGGAGTTGTCGGTTTTGTCGTCGATGACCCGACCATACAACAGGTTGCACTAGATAACATGTCACTAGTAATGCTCACAAGCCACCTAATAAAACTAATTATTTAATGTCTGATAGACCCTGCATTCTTGACTCTTTCGTACTAAAAAAAATCCAACGAGATTTAAATATGAATGTTAAGGACAATATGCAAATAGAAAATTAAATTACAGAAAATTTAATCCAATAAATGCATAAGCATATTTTATTTATTCTTTTCACTAAGAAACTATCAAAATGTATGTTAGTAATACGGATTGGATTTTGGCGAGACGAAATTTTCCCTTGCCATAGAGGTGAATAACCAGTGAACTGAGATTGATACAAAAATTCCAATCTTTGATGCAAGAATTCTAACCGAATGCTTGTGAGTCTAAAGAAATATTTTCATTTATACCACTCTATACTTTATTATCCCTCTTTAAAATAAATAAGTTAATTTCATGCAATGCTTAATAGACTCTAGATTCCTAACTACATCGTACTGAAGAGGTTCAATGAGATTAAAATAGCAGTTACATGAGATTAAAGATCTCATTTTTCACTTACAAAAAATAAATGATTTAGATTTTGGCACGGCGATCCTCTCCCTTGTCATATAGGCCTATAACTAATCAGCTGGGAGATAATATAATTGAGTTTAGTTTACTGCGAAGATCAAACGCAAGGTTTTTTAGATATACTTATATTTAACACAAAGACCAATCCATCACGATGGAGCACTACCTATCTACTTCCTGTAAATGATGGCCTAGCCTCCATAACAGTGATAAAGGTACAATTGGTGGAAGTTTTGGACTGTCTACATTTCATGAATAATTCCCCGAAGAAAATGTAGAATCACAGAGTGTTTGAATAGTCTTGGTAGAGATATTTTGTTGTTTTAGGAGAAGGTAGATTTCCCAACTTTAATACTAACAAAAGAAAATTTACTTGACTAAAATACTATTGACAGCAAAATTTTAATTTTGTAACATGCTTTTCAGCAGGTGGTCTATTTTGCTATTGCAACAACGTCAAAAGAATTTTTAAAATCTTGTCTCAGACTTATGTAGTACCTGACTGGCACATCTTTGGTTCATTAGAAAGAAGCTTGAAAGAAAGTTCTTCTCATAATGTAATGACATGCATCCTTATAGCTGACTCTGTTTATATGATAATGTGGGCATACTGCTAAATACCATTCAGTACCGCATTCCCCAATGAAAAGTTTGCGAAGATCTCAAAGTCATTTGCATGCAATGAGGCACAGAACTACAATTCATAAAATGCTGTTGATTATAACGCCTCTGAAACATTTGTGCTACTTAAGAATCGCTATATTCAATGTGGCTGACTATTACGCTCAACATATGCTCCACGAATAAGCAATGTCTACTTCGTCCTTTAGGTTAGTCCCAAGAAGATATTTCTACCACTCCTTACTAAACTTGGTTTAATGAATTTTTTTGTTAAAGCAATTGTAAAACCGGTAAAATCAATTTAAGGGAATTTAAGCACACATTTCTGAAAGTATGTTCCCAAATGTCAGTACAACAAAATTGAAGGAGTGAACTTTTATGCGAGTACAAATGATAAAATGTATTAAAACTGAACACACGTTTGATACACTGAGATTAAAAGCTTGATAAGTTTTGAAATGTTTATAGGGAAACTTACAAGGAAATAAAAAGACTCCTGGTTGAGTTAACTGATATCTGTAAGGAACTGGGTTGTTTAGAAGTAATTAAATATACGCTTCCTACATTCTCATCTGAGGAAAGCAAAAGCTGAATCTGGAAAGAAAAGACATTCATGCATATAAGATCAGGGATTTGGGAATGAAGGCATCATGACTGTTTTTTGGTCAATACATCGCTGCAAACCAGGTCATTTATATAAGGAAAAATCATATTCATGATATATTTAAAATTATATAAAACATACTTTTCAGTTACATGTGATTCTAACTGAATATTTAATATAAAAATAGGGTTAAAATATTGTATGCATTAATCGAGTCCATGCTTTGCATAAAGTGTTATACAGAGTTTAATATTTCGTGCATTGACAAAATTAAGAAAAACAAAAACTTATTTCAAAAATTTCTTTCACAAAGTAGGTGTGCTATAGAAAAATCTGAAGATAAATTTAGAATTAGTATCCAAAACACATACCGATGAAAGAAATAGAAATTTATTTTATTGACCAGTGTAATTAATAAAAATATATCTGTGTGTATGAATACACACACACACAAAAAAAAAATATACATATACACATATATAATATTGAAAAAAAAATAGAAAAAGAAAATGCGTTGAGAACTTTCTCATAGAAAACGGAAAGACAATATGTACATTTTTAACTAAGAAGCTACCGGTTTCGGTCGTTTTAAGACGACCTCTTCATCTTGGTTTAAAATGGAAAAAATAAATTGAATGAAATTTAATTAAACTCATAACATCAGTTCTGAAAGTTCATAGGTTTTCTCATAGAGATCACATGGTACTACATCGTCGCTTCCTTCTGGTTGTTGCTAGTTTGCTGCAAGGGTCGATTAATAAAAGTAGCGGAAGGTAGATCTGTGAGTGTTGTGAGGAGAAACAATAGTCGTAGCTGCAACAGCTAAGGTTTCCTGTGGCGTATTGCATCAAGCTAGTAGTAGTGGTGTTGGCTTACAAGAGTCGTTCATCTATAATCTAGCAGTAGCCGTGGTGGTGGTCACAGTAAGGGTTTCAGTATTGTTGAATAGATTGAAAATTAAAATACGGGAATGCAGACAAATAGGACTCAGTGAGCATAGCAAAAAGTTACATGTGCAGGTAAGAAATAACCAAACTTTAAGACTTTTCCTCTCTATAAATTTGGTGATAATACAACTCAACGCCAACGCCTTAAAAATTAAATGCCCTTCATTTAAAAAGTCCATGGACTTCATACTCAAAAACTAGCCCGCGTTAGGGGAGACAATAAAAAAAAATAAGAACAAAAACGAATATATGAAGTTGAAAATTATTAATTTACAAGTAATAGAAAAACGTATACACTTGACACAACGATATACAATCATACATAGATACATACATACAAACATACACATACACACACACACGTGCATACACTCACATATACACATACAAGGGTGCATGTGTAAAGGAAGATACAAATAAAATAATAAAGGAGTACGTATTCACATAAGACGTATATATATACATACATATATATAAATATACATATATAAACATGAACATGCAATATACACACACACATACATATATATAAATAAATAAATAAATATATATATATATATATATATATATATATATATATATATATATATATATATATATATATATATATACATATATATATATATACACACATACAAAGACACGACTATATATATACACATACACACATTTGTACACGCATACATACATGCATATACACCAAAGAGAATACATATATAAAAAAACACATAAAAATATGCACATATATATATATACACAGATGTACATATGTATATGCGTGCGTGTTAATGTATCCATACATAAAAATATGCGCACACAGACATAGAAGTATACATACATACAAACTTACATATACAAGCATATACACATATAGACATAAACATAAAATACATTCATGTGCAAACACAAATACCTACAAGTATACACATACATACATATACATACATACCTACATGCAAATATATATATATGTATGCATACACATACATACACATAAACACACACACACACACACACACACACACATACATATATATATATATATGTATATATATATATATATATATATATATATATATATATATATATATATATATATATATATATATATATATATATATGTATATATATATATATATGTATGTATATACATATATTAACATGTATAATAAGAACTAATAAAAAATGAAAATGAGGTAATCAATAAAACTAAGGTTAATGAAGAGAAATTTGGACATCTGTTTACAAGAAAAAACTCTTTCATCTCTCGAATTTAACATAGCACCATTCATTTTCATAATTATATAAGACTCTTCTGGGCATAAAAGATAAGTTCTATTTCGAATCCTATAAGAAGGAGCAGAAGAAACAATATTCCAAGAAATTGACAAATTTATGTTATCTCTTTTAAGTTGCCATACCTTCTTGGATAAATTAGTACTACTTTCTTTCCGAGGATCATTAAAAGATGATTTATGATTATTCAAACGTAATTTAAAAGGGGACTGCGGCATGTATGAATGTATATATTTATATATGTATGTGTGTGTATATATGTATGAATGTATATATATATATATATATATGTGTGTGTGTGTGTATATAAGTATATATATATATATATATATATATATATATATATATAGGTAAATGATAGAATTGCTTCAATATTTCAGGGGTAGTCTGAAGTATCCAAGCAGCCAGGGGATATTTAAATCCGGAGGCACTCCTGGGAATTACTTGTGTGGGTACCGTCTTCGTTAGAAGGTATCCAAAGGCAGGTAATTTATTGTTTAAACCGCAGTTTATGATTATAGTTATGTGGAGAATTCTCCACATAACTATATTCTCCACATAACTATATATATAGGTAAGTAGAGTTAGCGGTTGGAGTAACCGTCTAAGGGATAAGAATATCCGCTACTTTTACGGGTATAAACTACCCCGGACATGGGTATGCTAGCATACTATGCACATAGGTTACAGGTATTAACAGAATAAACGAAAGTATATCAGGAACCAAAATAAAAAAGCTCATTTGATATATGTGTGGGGGGTTGTGTGTGTGTGTGTGTATTTATATAGGGAGAGAGAGAGAGAAAGAAAGAAGAAAGAAAGAAAGAAAGAAAGAAAGAAAGAAAGAAAGAAAGAAAGAAAGAAAGAAGGAAACAAACAAGCAAACAAGCAAACAAACAAACAAACAAAGAGATGGTGGAAAGAGAGAGAAACATATATACGTGTGTTTGAATGTGTGTGTCTATGCGTATGTAAACACATACATACACCGGGCTTCCGTAAACCAAATTCATTGGCATGGTATAATCGGTCCGGAGCGATAGCAAAAGTTATTAACCCAAGGTGCAGTGCAGCGGGACTAAACCCCAAAATACGCTGTTGTGAAACGAATTTCGTAATCTCAGAGCCATGCTAGCTATTTTTTGGAAGAAAATTTTTAAACAATGTGCTGATTTTCTAATATTTATTTTATGTTAAAATCTCATACACAATTAAATAGGTTTAAAGTTACTATAAAATATATATTCAATTCAGCTCACAGTTCTTTCTTTCGAGATCTATGTAGTTGTTCCTTATGAAAATTATTCAACTCATGCATTGTAAACAAGTTTCCAGCTATCATCAATCATTTAGATATAGGTAAAATCTCTTCAGTTACCATTGTGTTGACTTTCTATCACGTAATTGAGGGATGGGTATGTTCTGTTCCTTATAATTCTTCATAGCATAAAAGAAGTTAAAGGAAGTATAGCTAAAATTTCTACTGCATGATATCACCAACATACGTACACATACATACATATCCCTCCAATGTCTAAAACTGCAATATTACGTGTTTTTTTCATTTAGAATTCTCGCATAAAATGGAGTTGCTGATGAAGAAGGTACGGAAATATTTGTAACTTACAATTAAAGATGTGTTAATGAATTCTTTCTTCTTTTCATTGGATATATATATATATATATATATATATATATATATATATATATATATATATATATATATTTATATTGTTGCATTTGGGGATGGTCATGTTGCCAGTTTAGCCAAATACAACAATATATGTTTCAACACACGATTTCACATCAAGAATCTTGCAAAACGAATATATAAATGTGTGTAAATGTGTGTGGTGTGCGTGTGTCTATGCATGTACGTATGTATGTATAAATATGTGTGTATGTGTGTGTATCTATGCATGTATCTCCTTTACTTGTTTCAGGACTTATTCTTGTAAGTCTAGTACTTATTTTATCGGTCTCTTTATATATATATATATATATATATATATATATATATATATATATATATATATATATATAATGGTAATAATGGTCAAATAAGTAAATGTACACATGTACCTAAGAAAATTCCACCCTTTAGGTACACGAAAGGGCAAAACCACAAAACCACAAACATTTAAGCGATTAAATTTTAAAACCAAATCACATGTTAAATAGCAGTACCATGGTTATAATTTCCATGTTCCAAAACAGTTTACTAAATATTACTTAATATGTATTACATTATCCTAAAAGTTAGATTGTTTATATCAATAAATTTTTGATAATTATATTAACCCTTAGGTGGTGCAGCCATACTAGGCCCACCACCAAATTACACTTTTACTCCTGCATAATAAACCCAAGTTTACTAATATCTCCTGGGAAGTCAACTACTGTAGTGTCCAAGTACAGACCTATACAATCTATAGTGGGGAAATATAACATTCAGTTCAATAAAATAAAATAAATTCTACAAGAGGCTAATGTTGTTCCTAAGTGGGTAGGACTATTAGGGTCTATTTTAAGTGGAGGTAGACCAGTATGCTGGTAGAAAATAAGTCCAGATTACGAGTGCCAACAAGCACATCCATGGTATAAAAGGTACAGGAAACTAAAATTAAATTAAAACAAAATAAAGTTAAGATTTGAAATTCAAAATTAGACTTACTTATTGGGGGGTCATAGCATTGTGGTTGAATGACTATGTACTCTGTGTTCTCATTTAAGTTCGTGATTGAAATATCTGGCATTTGTAAAAGAGGTTAGTTAGTTATATTAAGGTGGAATGGCTTGATAAATATAAGATTAGGTAGTTGGTTTGGGTGGGTGGTATTACCTAACTCGGAATTTGTGTAAAAGGATAGGGGTATATTTATAAAAAACCTGCAAGGCCCCGGTATTACTACTAGCAAACGGGCTTTAATTAAGGAGTATATACACATAGCCTTCAAATTACTATCAAGGGCTACTATTTCTATGGTGTGAAGTTCTTGGTGCTATTTTGGGGTGACATAAGGGTTTCTAATGTTATTTATATTTAGCGAAGGTAAACTTTCCCTTGTGCAGGCAAAC
>NC_142928.1:170290440-170295440 GCF_046866305.1 Octopus bimaculoides | reverse complement strand
CCAGACCGGGCGTTGTGAGTGTTTATTGAGCGAAAACACCTAAAGCTCCACGAGGCTCCGGCAGGGGATGGTGGCGAACCCTGCGGTACTCTTCCACCACAACTTTCTCTCACTCTTACTTTCTGTTTCTGTTGTGCCTGTAATTCAAAGGGTCAGCCTTGTCACACTGTGTCACGCTGAATATCCCCCGAGAACTACGTTAAGGGTACACATGTCTGTGGAGTGCTCAGCCACTTGCACGTTAATTTCATGAGCAGGCTGTTCCATTGATCGGATCAACTGGAACCCTCGACGTCGTAAGCGACGGAGTGCCACTTACTGTTTAGTTCAAATGCGGCTTTCACTTTCTGAGCATGGAAACGTAAATCTCTCATGAGCTTTAATGTTTGTAGGTTACCTACGTAATCTTTGATCTTATGTAGCATTATTGGATAAATCACCCCGAAGGTGCCCATATGTCTGAGATAGCATATCTCAGCAGAGGGAAATTAGCGAAGTGGAAAGACAACTAGGAAACGAACTCGTATCACTGCTCTATTGTGCTGCTACCTCGGTGAGGTGAACAAGAGTTTAGCTCGAAACTTATGTTTTAAAAATCAAAGAGAAAATATAACAATAATCATAGAAAACAGATGAGTTGTGGTTATTATTTTGAAGCATAGCCAAGTATTCGTTTCTTTGAATGAAGGATGGGAAGTCTATCTGTTTGATATTTGTTGAATAATGAATACTTTTCCATTGTAAATAATGTATTTTATGTAATTGTGAGATATGAGGATGGCAAGAGAGAATGTTGTGATGAGTAACATTAGAGAAACATTGGTGAAACTTCAAAAGAAAAACCAATAGTCTGATGAATTATTCTATTTCTTGTGTCAAGTTTGACATATAGGATTTTGATAACTGTTTTGTCGTTTTAACAAGTTTTAGCAATTATTGACTTTCGAGGGATTGATTTGTTACTGTCACAAGAAAAAAATTATTTGTCTATTCCAATATAAAATAATAAATAAATTTACAACACTAATATGATAAAGAACTCATTTGCAGACAACATATAATGTTAATTTGTTAAGTCCAAAATCCTCTGATCCGTTTGTTTGCATTTTTGTTTTTATTGTATATTTTGTTTGTCTATTTGTTTGTTTTAGTCTTTGATCAATTCATACTGCTGGAACACATCCTAGTTTTCTTAACATCAAGTGGTTAATAGACATATATCTCCAAGGATTGGAAACTAGCCTATTGCATATTTGTTGCATAGAAACCACTCTTTTAACATGAGATTATTGCCGTGAACGAGCAAAACTCTGAACCAAACATCGTAAACTTTGTGTTAGTCAATTCTTATATGTTAGTTTCA
Source organism: Octopus bimaculoides (assembly GCF_046866305.1). Taxonomy (NCBI): domain Eukaryota; kingdom Metazoa; phylum Mollusca; class Cephalopoda; order Octopoda; family Octopodidae; genus Octopus; species Octopus bimaculoides. The sequence goes on along the minus strand of NC_142928.1, from coordinate 170,294,077 downwards.
AATTTTGGCACAAAGCCAGCAATTTCGGGAGAGGGAGTAAGTCAATTACAATGACCCTCAGTGTTCCACTGGTACTTATTTTATCGACCCCGAAAGGATAAAAGGCAAAGTTGACCTCGGCGGAATTTGAACTCAGAACGTAAAGACGGACGAGAGGCTGCTAAAAGTTTTGACCAGTGTGCTAACGATTCTGCCAGCTTGCTGCCTTGGTCAGTTCTTATATGCTGATCAGAGATTTTAAGTTAACTATTCTCAAAGAAATATTAAGTTTCATTACTTAGAACAAGTGAATCAAAAAGCCGTTCGTTCTAATCTTGAAAGTGGCAACCATAACATACAAGTTTAACTCTGCTAAACTTGATTGCTCTTCTAAGACTATAAACAAACTGATAGTGCAGGTTTCCTAACCATCAGGATATCGAACATCAAGCCGAGAAATCAATAGTTCGCTTCTTACCACCAGCGATAAGATGTATTCATAATAAAGACAGCAAATTCTCTGTTAGCTCAGTCCTCTTAACTATAAGAGTAGAATGGCTTACCACTAGCAATATCCTGCTTTCCGATCCTACCTATCTATGTAAAACTAGATATATCGTCTGCGTCAAGTGCAAGTTATTCAAAATATATTTATCAAAGAAATATTACAGGACCGATGACTGGATACGAATTTACAAATCTTTGACTAGAAGTTCGTCAGTATGACTGATGGATTTAATCCGACTCCAGCTGTGGCTTGGGTGACTTTAGTAGAGAACACGTTCACAAGCATTTGAGCCAGGCTTTTGGTCTGTGATAACTTTCTCCCCTCCTCCCACCCGTCTCAAAAGCTTAAATAATACTATGGGTACTAGACTTTTTCCTTTCGTTAAATGTGAATACGGTGAATGACATTGGGTCACAAAAATGTTAAGCTTATAAATTCATAGATAACTCTTTTATCGAAAACTGATGTAATTTTAACATGCACATTTTCGTTTACTGTTAAACTCTTATTTGTAACTAATTTCATAATTTTGCGAAGTTGTTTTGGATGGCGATGAGTGACCCCACGTTAGCTCTCTCTCTCTCTCTCTCTCTCTCTCTCTCTCTCTCTCTCTCTCTCTCTCTCTCTCTCTCTCTCTCTCTCTCTCTCTCTGCCTGTCCAGCGACAAGGCAGGTAGATCTATGACAAAAGCATTCTAGTCGTGATTATTCCCTGTTTTTTTTTCACAGATGTAGTATAAAATATTTAGAAGCACATTATTCAACATACTCTTGTCATTTTTAAAATATTAATACATATGTGAAGAAGATTTGGCCGCTATTTCTTGTAAGCCGGAGCGATCACGTAGAAAAGTTCTTGTTAACTCGCGCTCTTGTTACGAAATATATTTTATTAGCTCTATAGAAACATAAGCAGCTATTTCATCCGATATCAGGAATCAAATTCATGAATCTAAAAGCCTAAAACCTTTTCAGTGCTACACTACTTCTGATGCATTGATCCACCGTTCTGTATAGAAATTATCAAAGAGAAATTTAAAGAAATTGAATTAATTAAATAAAAGAAAGAATTGGCACTTAAAAGGAATTCAGTAGTTTGTTGGTTTCATTGTATATTTACTAACATAATTATTTTTTTAATACTGGTCATTTATAATTTTGCTGATACAAGCAATATTTCTTTATGTTCCATGTTTACTATTATTAGTCGTTACCACAAATAGTTCATTAAATTAGATCATTATATTAAATAATCATTCAATTCTGTGAATATAATTTTACTAAATACATTCGCTATTATTCACACAACATCGAATAAAGTGAAGCCATAATTGTTAACCAAGCTAATGAAAACTTAAGTGATCTAAAAAAAGATATCCATCAGACAAATAAACAGAATTTAAAAAGAATTTTCATTAACTCTATACTCTTCTTGTTCTCGTTGGTGATTTTAATATTGCTTCTGAAATAACGATTATTGAATATTTTCTTCGGTATTTTTCAACTGAATTTTTTTAGTTCAATTGAAGCATCGTATCTCATATCCTATCACCTGCTCGGTATATCATCTGTTCTGTTTGAGCTGTATCCACAGTCAAAATATTTACTTTTCAAAACCTCGAACCCGCCTATCCATAAATAGATAACATATGGTACATGGTACGTAATAAGAATCCTGTAGACTGCTGTAGCCAGTGGGAAAGCTCTATGCTTCACGAATGTTTCATTGACATACACACAATGTTGAGCTCAAATTTAAAAAAATGTATGTATATCGTTTCGAGAGGCTCTGTTCTCTGATATATCATTATGGTCTAGGATTGGTTACGTAAGTATGAATTACTCTGTACTTCCCAACACTCTCATAGATCCGGTTTATCACTATACTTAATGAAATGTATTAAGTATATATATGTTACTAGTTATGTTATGTGCGCACAGCCTTTCATGTTTGCGTGTTTTATTTAAAAAATCTATTAGTTTATATTTGAGCCTTTCGTTTTATCTCTATATAAATTACTTATATGAAAAAAATATCCCAGGTTTTGTAGGGAGGAAAAGTAGATTAAATCAAACGTACTACATTACTAGTGCTCTCATTATCAATTCTGCTAGGGTGTAAGGCATAGATCAAACTAATAAGAGAAATTTGCTTAAGAGAAACTCTGTTCTCAAAATAATAAATGATGTTGTAGAAATAGCTACAACTAAAAGGGTTTTATTTTCCGTTTATTGTTGTATTTTACCAAGTAATCAAGGAGAGAAGTGTGGTGCCCGTGGCCTTAGATTTTTCATTTTGTTTTAGAGCCTCCGAGTTCTGTAGGAGGAAGGTAAATATTATACTCAAAGAAGAGACTTGGTTCAACTGCTTAAATAAAATGGACTCCATTAAAAGTATTCAGGGACCAGTTACTGATGTTAAACAAGACGACAGATTAAGTGTATCACTCAAAACCTCATAACCCAAATTGCCGGTATAAACATCACAAGGTATATCTCAACCGACCCTCTAACAATCCTCCGATCCAGCGCCATAGATTTTGTCGACCCAGAAAGGCTGAAAGATAAAACTGACTTCGGTTGGGTTTGAACTTTGGGCGCAAAGAGGAGGAACAAATATTGGGAGGTATTTTGTCTTACTACCTAACGATTCTTCTAATTCGTTGCTTTAAAACTGAGTCGAGGTTTCATTAAGAGAAAACTTAACTTCTAGTCTATCGCAGTCCTCATTCTCTAGGTATATGTTTGAAACACTGAAACGGGCCAGAGAAGAAGCAACCACATAGTTATTTGGTCTGTTAGAAATAACAGCCAAATCTTCTTTGTGTCACACACTAGAGACTTAAAAAATATAGAGTGTACATTAGACCTTGAAATTAAAATGAGATTGGATAATTTAATCCCTGATGTATAAAAATGGATGGTTACAGGTGGTACAACTTTAGCCATAAGCCACTACTACACCAGAGCTGACCTGAAACAAAAACAACCACAAGAAACACTGAAACCTCTGGTATTGTGTGGGCTTTGAATCATGGTCCAAATATATATGAAAATGTTGGCACCGCCATATCTTTTGATCATAACCACAAAGACTAGAGTTGAACTGAGTAATGAAAGACAATGAAACATTCGCCAATTTCGCATTACT
>NC_142928.1:170280440-170285440 GCF_046866305.1 Octopus bimaculoides | reverse complement strand
TTTGGAATTATGGACTCAATAAATCATTTGTAAATTATTTTCTGTTGTATAGGAGTCTCTGTCTTTTCTTCCTGCGAATAATTTTATTATTTTACTATTTTCCCATTATCCAGAGAGCGGTTGAGTACGTGTATGTGTGCGTAATGTTTATAATAACTATTGCATTGAAATATATATATATATATATATATATATATATATATATATATATACGATAATATCGAACAGTAAGTACGTGTGTTCAACACCGCATTTGGTGGATAAATATTTTTATTTTTCCTTAGCTCGCTTTGCGACCACGTGGTTTCGGGTTCAGGTCCATCTGCTATAACCCCGGACCGACCAATGCCTCGTGACTGAAGTTGTGTGGAAGCCTGTCATATATAGCTAGCGGAGCCTCGGAAGTAGTAAATTATCCAAACGAGGAGTAGACCGCAAGCTACTCTTTAGGCCAAGGATACCTTGATCATATGACGTTTACATTTTCGCTAGGAGATCGCGTGTTAACTCGTTTGGGGATTCGAACGAAATGCGTAAAAAGTACAGTTCGTGAGGAAAACATATTTGTGAAGAAGCAAAAACAAAAGAAAATATATATATATGGGAATGGGTGGGGATTCGAACGAAATGCGTAAAAAGTACAGTTCGTGAGGAAAACATATTTGTGAAGAAGCAAGAACAAAAGAAAATATATATATATGGGAATGTGTATGTTTGTTACGGAGAAGAATATGAGTAAAGAGAGTGAGGCGAGATGGTTTGTTATTGAAATTGGCTGGGGAGATGTATTTATGAATTTAGGCTGGGGTCATTCGCGGGTCTGTTGTAGAATAGATAAGTAAACGCAATGTAGAATTCTATCAAGCCATTTAAACAGAGTTAAAGGATGAAGATATATTAGTGGTATTTGAAATAAATAGGGTGAGGTGAATGAAGTGGGATGGAAGATAATGTATTATCAGTCAAAATAGTAGACTTAATTTTGCCCGTCAGGTTGGTAGAAGTAATTTAAGTTTAGAATCTAGGGACGGCGAGGGAAGTGGGAGATAGTAACAGTAGCATAAATCTGAGATTATATGAGTGAGTATTAGTGCGCATGCGCGCATATGTTGTGTGTCTGTAGAATCTAGCAGATGTGTACGCGGGTGTATGTACTTGTATATTATCATGTGCGGATGGAATGTGTGTGGAGATAGAAAAGTTATGAAAGCTTTAAAGATTTAAAGGTTTAAAGAAAGACATGATGGCAAAAGATCAAAATATAAATGTGACATTCCATCTGTCTTTAAAACGAACTGAGATAGAATAATAGATAAATTCCATTTCAGTTCCTTATAGAGACAGGTGGAATGCTACACTAACTAAAAGTTTCTTGTTATAAGAATAAGCAAAACAGTTAGTGAAGAACTAGATATATATTTGAAAAATCATCTGAGGAGATGCATCTTCTCATATAACGCGTGAAGATTGTATAGCATCTCACCTGTAAGGTACGGTTACAGGTTGAGTCGAAACGATTGTAGTGGTTTTGAATAGTCTCGTACGGCACAAAGAAATTCCTCGAGTAAATCCAGTGACATACTGTTGTTGACATCAGGTAACCGAATATTGTGGACCGGCTTTAAACAGATGCTACAAGATGCCTACCTGATTTTTAAATTATTACTGTGTGTGTGTGTATGTGTGCGTGTGTGTATGTATTCATATATACAAACACATATATATATATATACATGTATATATGTATGTGTGTGCATATCTAAACATTATATACATACGGATACATACATACAACATGAAGCATGAAAGTCTTTTATAAATTTCAGAAGGAGATCATTAATTAAATTTAATTATTTTTAACAGCTGTGTCATTACATTTAAGCATCATTAATTCTATGATTACGTAATTAAGATACATAATTAATAAGTATAAATTAATTTAAATTAGATTAATTCAATGCAATTTTTATCTAGCATTAGCGGGAATACTACCGATTTTGCTCGTCATAAGCTATTGTTGGTTTAAATACAAATTAGAATGAGAGAATCAAATATACATACAAACAAACATGTGTATATATGAGAGCGAGAAAGAGAGAGGTTGATTTACTGCAATGTGATAACTCGTTGGACTTAAACAACTAAGCTCTTAATTACCCTGGGTTTCGATGCCTTATACCCATCGCTTTGTGTGTGTGTGTGTGTGTGTGTGTGTGTGTGTGTGTGTGTGTGTGTGTGTGTGTGTGTGTGTGTGTGTGTGTGTGTGCGTGTGTGTGTGTGTGCGCGTGTGTGTGTCTGTGTGTCTGTGTCTGTGTCTGTGTCTGTGTGCGTGCGTGTGTGCGTTTGTGCATGTACATATGTATATAGGAATACATATATATGTGTGTGTTCATATAAACTACATATATGCATATATACGAGGGGGTACCCAAAAGAAACCGGAATTTTGCAATATTATTTTATTCACTTAGTTTTACATGTTTCCACTTTTATCGCCTTCAAAGTATTCTCTATTTGAAGCAATGCATCGGTCCTGACGCGTTTTTCACTGTTCGAAGCTGTGATGGAACTCTTGCAAAGTGAATGCATTTTAACGCCTCCGTTGTTGTTTTTTCTTCACCTCTTCTACATCTGCAAATTCTGTAACAACAGCTTTCGTCACCAATGATGACCTCCGAAAAAAGGCCCGGATCATCAACTTCCAACTGTTCTTTCAGTTCACGACACGTATTCAGTCGTGACTGCTTTTGATCCTCCGTGAGCAAGCGAGGCACAAATTTTGCTGCACCTCTTTTCATTCGCAATTCCTCGCTCAAAATTCGTTGACGGGAGTTCCAGGACTCATCCGTCATATCTACAAGTGCGTCAGTTGTTCGGTGATAGTCAACCACCATCAGTTCAAGAATTTTCAGGATGTTTTCATTCATTCAGGAGGTTGATGCATGCTCTGATCGAAGTTGGTCTTCAAGAGACAAGTGACCATTCCTAAAGTGGGGAAACCACTTGCAAACTTGTGTTTTGCTCATGGCAGCGTCTTTGTAAGCTGTTAGAACCATGACAACTGTTTCGGCCGCCGTTTTCCACAGCAGAAAACAGAATTTCAGGGAAGTATGTTGTTCCTTCGTTTCAGCCATCGTAAAAATCGACGAACAGGGGAGAAGCACTGCAAATAAAGACGCACTACGTGGCAGTAGAACTACACTTGATGACGCTGGTCGGCACACTGATGCCCGAGGGTCTCATCAAGTGGCTCCTAGAGGCGAAAGCCTGATCTACAACGGGCATGTCCCACAGAGAACGTTTACGTTTACTTTTGGGTACCGCCGCGTATATATATATATATATATATATATATATATATATATATATATATATATATATTGTTGTACTTGGGGATGGTCATATTGCCAGTTTAGCCAATAAAAACACACGCATTGTATATGTGGTGTTAATTTGCTTCAGCTTTATATTACATTAATCTTAATCTTATTTCGGTCAGAGTTCTTTCGTCACACTTCTGTGACCTCATCTTTCTTATGTGTGTCTCACCTTGCTAACTATCAGCCATTTTGTATTTTGCATTCCTATTGTATGTGTATATATATATATATATATTTAAGTCACAATACATGCATTCAGGTAACCCGGTAGTAGTCATACAAAAGTTCCTTAATGTATCATTCTAGAAAACATATAGAATAAAGAGTACAATACAAGAGAAAATGATAAGGAGCGTAGAAAATCATAAATGACAGACAAATAGTTTGATGATATTTTATTTAACAATAACAAACTTCTAATATCACAACAATTGTTTCATAACTTATTTTGAAGCATTTTTACGAAACAATCTGTCATGATATTAGAATTTTTTATGGTTAATTATATCTCTCTGTCATTTATGATTTCATATATATATATATATATATATATATATATATATATATATATATATATATATATACACATATATAAAGATCATACACACATACATACATACATACATACATACATACATACATACATACATACATACATGGAAATGGAGTAACTCCGAAGGATCTTTGGAGTAACATTTCTCCACAGGTTGCATATCTCGGAAATCAGGGAGGTTTTCTATGTCGAATGGCTACTAGTTCGCATTGAGAGGTCACAGCTCTGGTACTACGAACACGTGATTAGAATGCCATAGGAAAGAATCGCTAAACGGATTCTTCAAATCGAACAATCAGCAGGAGACCAAGGGCTAGATTGAAAACAAGATTGTTGGTTAATAACCATAGTTTCAGTTGGTCACGCTTGAGAATCCAACCGGAAAGTCTAATGACGGATGCTTCTAGTACGACTCTGTGGATCAGAGACTACCATCCACAATCCGTTACCAACAACAACACTCCCACAAATAATTGGGAGAAGGTGGACAGATATATATATATATATATATATATATATATATATATATATATATATATATATATATATATATATATATATATATATATATATATATATATATATAATGATATTAGGGAATGTAAAATTCTAAACATACAGGAATATTCAATTTAGTAATACCAAATTGAATTTTATAATAAATAATATATGTATATAAATATAATTTAGAGTAGAACCATCGATATACAATTCAAACAATGAAGGAGACCATTCACCGTCCAGAAAAGCGTACTCTACAAAATACTAATTTAAAAATTTATAAAATCTAAAAGAAAAGCATAAAATCCATTAAAATCTATAAAATATTAGACTGAAAATTTAATTCAACTTAGTAAATTGATAAAATAGAAGGTAAAGAGTTGACTACGCACGTTTCGTGGCCACATTATAGTAGAAAAACCAGTACAATTCACAATAAATTAATCAAGATTATTTATATTCTACTCAAAATACGGTCACTTCTCAGGTCGTTGGAAAAATAAGAATTCAAATTAACGTATCCTACTAAATAAAAAATGAAAATAGTAAAAATATCAGTAGTTGTA
>NC_142928.1:170247940-170277940 GCF_046866305.1 Octopus bimaculoides | reverse complement strand
TTAATGACGGTCAACCACACAGTAATTTCCCTTTCTTTAACGGTCATTTTCATAGCAATTTTCAATGGCCAGATAACTGAAGACATGGCGGCGTGGGTTTCTGCCCTGGTATCCGAAACTCGGAGTTTTATCATGGCTACCGAATAAGTGTCACATATTTTTACAGATATATATATATATATGAGATATGGCGCGTAGTAAAAGATGACGTTACCACAAACTTTAATATATAGTATCAGTTTTGTATAATTTGCATGTTTACCAAACAATATTCTAGATCTTGATTCCGATGTTTATGCACCAATAAAACATTGATCTTATTGATGACCTCCTCAGTCGATTAGATTCAGGGAAAGAGATAATTTCAAACAACTGTCCATAAAATGCTATCTCCGGAGCAAGTGATTACATCAGAAACCTTATTCTTTCTGCAACCTAATTCAACTGCAATTTTATAGTTGTAATTCTTGGGATTTCTTTGTATTTTTTGATCTTTTATAAGTGCCCCAAATTTTCTGAGTATCTTATAGTTTTCCTCCGTAACCAGCAATTTGTGTCAGAGAGGCTCTGAAGTAGCTAAGTATCGTTTAAAGGTATTTTGCAGAAGACTGGAAATTATTAGTAAATTTCCTTTGTATATTGCTTATCTTTTTCTTAATATTGGTAAAAGAATTCGAATGAGGAAAATTACTCTTGGGCATATTTCTGTCGTATTTCACTTCCTCACATTTTACTAATTCATTTAAACATTGACCAGCAGTTTTCTCTGTACTATACATGCGTCTTTCCTTTTCATCATTCTTTTCTTTTATTTTACCCATTTTTTCCCTCTTATTTGATCCGTTTCTTTCTATTTCTACGTTTCGCACCCTTTTCTTTTTGCTTCGTCCTTACCTGAAGCAAATTGTTGGTTAAATGTATCACGCAAATTAACAAGAATGATGAAAAAAATTACTTCCACTCTCCTCGTGACGGAAAAATATATCTAAGATTGTCTCTTGAACCTTGTACACGTTTTAATTTTATTTGTTTTGTAATTATATATTGTATTTTGTTTTTAATATGTATTCTAGCTTTTTTTCGTTATTTTTAGCATCGAGTAATTTTTTTTTTTTTTTGTGTGTATTGTCAATCGATATCGCTTCACTGGATGGTCATTTGGTGAATCGGTGAATCATCGAACAAAATTCCTTGAAATTTATTAACGTTTTTGATTTCATTTCCAGCTGAGGTCAACTTTACATTTCTTCCTTGTGTGGTCGATAAAATAAAGTATCAGTCAACTACTGGAGTTCATATGTGTTTCTCTCTCTTTCCTACGCGTTAGGCCCTGCACTTAAATAAATAACTACTCTCTCTCTCTCTCTCTCTCTCTCTCTCTCTCTCTCTCTCTCTCTCTCTCTCTCTCTCTCTCCTCTCTCTCTCTCTCTCTCTCTCTCTCTCTCTCTCTCTCTCTCTCTCTGCCTATCTGTCTACCTACTTACCTATCTAACTTTTTTTCTCTTTTTTTCCTTCAGTATTCAAGAACTAATCTTCCTTTCTCTTTCCTCCTTCGACGCATTCAGTTACTTTATGATTTACCATTATTTTTTTTTTCACTTTATACTCGTTTCCATTAATATATCCCTTCCATCTAGCGCTTAACAGGTTTTTACCACTCTTTGCTGCCATCCCGCTTGATATAAAACCAAATTCATACATTCCCTCTTATTCCCTGCTACGTTCAATCTACATACAGTGAGCCTTACTCTTTCTGTTTTCCGCATTCCCTTCTTATAAACGCTGCCTTTCTCCATAAAGCTTTTATATATCCAATGTTACACAACGTTAGATCCACTTCCTTTTTTCCCCCTATCCTCTCTCAATACTCTTCATCCATTCCTTTCTCTTCATCTTCCACTCTGTCTCTTTCTCTGTATATTTTGTTTTCTTTTTATTTGTTTACACTGCGTTGCTAATATTTCAGTATAAATTTTAGAGATTCAATATTTTCAAGCTTCAATTTCAGATTAAATAAAGATTCCAGCTGGTCGAAAGACGTAACATGAAATTCGGAATAAAGATGAGGAAAATTTTCAGCTTGAATTGCTATTATATGTGTATGTGTAGTCTAGTTATCTAAGAAATCCATTCTTTCTTTTTTACCCTGACAAAGTTCTACTTGGTTAAGATGAGACCGTTATCCAATGTGAAGTATTTTTATGCTATTGTGTCGCAAGTTAATGTCTAACCTTCTGCTCAAAAGGTTTGACTCTTAAACATAGTAAATAAAGTTTTTATACGTTTATTTCATTTTCCCTGCCAACCAAAACAGGTTTTCTGTTTGATTATAAATAACCCTTAGGTGCTCCTGGGTTTAATGGAGAGTCAGTCTTCTATTTGTTAGCTTTTCGAAGTCGATAAGAAGACAGAAACTGTGATAAGCATTACTCTGCTCCTCTTCAACATTTGAACTTGTTACTGAGTAAGAAATCATTATTCTAGCTGAGAACGGATTATGATCATAATTATCTCGAATATAGTCAACTATGTACTTTATTCAGTTCATCATCTGTTTTATTGGTCTGTTTGCTGGTTGGTTAAAATTCATCCTCTCACTAACCTTAATATCACTTTATAGGTGAAATGTATGGAGAAGCTGCAAATAACTCATCAAATAATATGTTGCTTATTTCGGGGAAAACTGACGTAAGTAGAATGAAAAGTTTTACACAGAAACACAATGAAATGCCAACGATAGAAGATGCTGGTAAGGAAGCCTGTACGGGATCACCTGGCGTACTAGAAATAGCAGGTAAATCCTTCAAAGCACACACTGCTGATTTATAAAGGGAATGATACATAAAGTAGTTTTAAATGCGTTTATAAACACAGGAACGTCTGGGTAGGGTTAAGACTGGAGTTAAATAAAAACAATAACAATGAAATGCATGTGGTGAAACTGAACTCACAGTTCCTGATCTGGCAGGCAATACATTATCCATGCAACTTTTACATCTATTACAATAGCAATATATATTTTCTGTTAGTATTAAGAAGGAATTATAATCTCTAACACAATAACCTTCAGTAAATTCCGTCAGGTATTTGTCTCATCTGTAAATGTTCTAATCGTTTGAATTTACTTGCACGCCATTGAATCTATAATTGAACCAATAAAGATTATAATTCCATATGATTTCCGTTTAATGTAGAGCCATGAATGAAGGAAGAAACCAGGTACACTGATCCTATGGGATCATGTCATAAAGATTACATTTCTTCGAACCAAAATCATAAATAAATAGATAAGCAAATAAATGCATGCGAATGTGGTCAATTTGTGACTAACACGCTTAATGTGATCTGACAAAGACGACCAGATAACAACCATGGTGATTAGGAAAACGAAACAATTTCGTTAGATAAAAACGTGTGTGTGTGTGTGTGTGTGTGTGTGTGTGTGTGTGTGTGTGTGTGTGTGTGTGTGTGTGTTTGCGTATGTGTGTGTGTGTATGCATGCGGGTTGCAATTGCCCAAGGGTACAGAAACGTTTGCGCCAAGCCTTGGGCGAAATACACATAGGTACATAGCAAAGATTACTCTTGCCGACAACTTTACATATATACCACTCTATTTGTGGACAAATATACAGTCGAAAGAAAATCACAGAGATTCAAATATAGGGGCAATTTATTTCCATAAAAGTTTCGACTGAGAAATTTCAAGAAGTTCTATACGCTTTCACTTAAGATGTATATAATGACCAATAGAACGGTGTCTTCGAAGCAGACATTAAAATTTCATAGACCAATGCAATTATAGATCAAAGCTATAAAGGCGATTTGTACTGTCGGAAGAAAACTGAAATATGCTACAAATAAAACTTGGTGTAACTTAATGCAGTGATTGAATACTTATTTCAGGAACATGGTTAATATGTACGGAGAAGTGAGAGAGGAGCATGGATGATAAGTTTAATACAGAAAGCAAAATGTAATTGGATGATAGGAAAGAACTGACAATATATAAGAAAAGGAAAGAACTGACATGTGCAAATGAATCGCTAGGTTATGTGAAAATACGCAGGAACATATTCCAAGGAGATTCGCTCTCTCCGCTGCACTTCGTCATTCCTCTAATACTCCTGATGATTATACTAAGAAAATCGAGGCTTTCCTATGAGTTTACAAAGTTCAAAATGATAAATCATCTACTTTATATGGATTACCTCAGTTGTATACAAAAATGAGACGAACCTAGACACTTTCAACTGGGCAGAATATTCAGTATACTGGAAAGCAGTTGAGTATAAATAAATGCGCAATATTAATTATGAAGAGAGACCGGAAGGTAAACTTTGTGGGAATAAAATTACCAGAAGGCAACATCATTAGGTGACTCTGGAATAATAAGGGGTACAAATATCTAGGACTGCTGCAAGACGGTAGGGTAATGGAAGGAAAAATGAGAGAGAAAGTCACTATAGAGTACAAGAGGATAATTAGAAAGGTGCTCGAAATAAAATTAAACGGCGGGAACATCATTAAAGTCATAAGTACATGGGTTTATGCCCATGTTGCGATATGGGACAAAGGTCGAACTACAGAACTTGAAGAGAAGTACGAGAAAGCTGCTAACAATGCACAACACATTCCACCCTAAAAGCTATACCGACGACTCTGCCTGCCAAGAGAGGAATTGTTGAAGAGGATTACTAAACGCAAAAGACAATGTTAATACTGCGAAACTTGATCTGAAAATTGATATTACGCCGAGTGAGAATTCAAAGAAAGAAGGAAGAAGAACAGATCAGATCAAACAAATGCAAAGAAATGAAACTACATGGCCAATTCATGCAACAAACTGAGAAAGTTGGCAGTAAAGATCGTCGACTCTGGTTGACGAAACGAGAGACAGAAACAATAATTATAGCAGCTCTGAAACAAACCCTTAGAACAATCCTGATAAAGGCAAAGATCGACAAAATTCAGTCAGACAGCAAATGTAGAATCTGCAGACGAAAGTATCAATCACCTTTTGAGTGAATGCAATATACTATTACAAAAGTAGTATAAGCGCAGACATGCCTGTGTAGACAAAAGAGTGCTTTTGGATGTTAGCACAATGTGTGGCTTCAAAACAACAGAAAAGTAGTATGAACACGAACCAGAGACTGCGACAGAAAATGAGAAATGCAAGATTTTGTGGGATTTCCCCATAAAGACTGGCCATACTATTGTAACAAGAAGAGCAAATGTGATCATAAAGGACAAAATAAACAGTGTAATAGCATAGATTCTGCAATTCCCTGACAACTGAATTGTTACCAAAGAAATCGAAAAAAATTGAGAAATTTCAGGATCTAACCAATGAGCTGAGGAAACTGTGGAAACAACAATTATTCCGGTAGTAATTGGAGCACTTTATTTATTAATTTTTTTTCAAATAATGCTATGCATCTAGGATGACATAAGCTACTCAGTGTGTCATTTTTCAAGGCTGTAGAGTTTTATCTAAAGGAGATTTGGATGCTGTTTCTAGCAATTCGAACCAGCACTTAGAGACTTCCAACGTGAAAAATATTATAAAGCAGAAATTAATATCGAAATAGTCTCTCAGAGGTCAGTATTAAGTATTCACTGAGGAAATGAATTACAGATCAATGTTAGTAATTTGATATCTACTTTCAGAAAAAGCCGTAGTATCCCTCAAATAAGGCTTTAGTATACATGAATATGGATATGGGTGCGCTTCAAATGATGTGGATGGTATGTACCCAGTTGAAGACTTCATCTTCATGGAGGTGTCCTGGGTAAATGCTAAGTTTGTTAAGAAGTATAGTCATTAACTTAATGATTTTATATAAATGTATACAGGAGGGAAAAGCATAGAGATTAAAGTGTTTATAATGTATATTATGGAGTAATGCAGATAACAGTAAAGTACATGAAGTTATGCATATAATGTATATATGTAAAAATATACACACGCGCGCGTAGATGTGTGTGTATGTGTGTGTGTGTGCGTGTGTGTGTAGTTATGTATATATAATATATAATATAGAAAGGGGTAAATTAAAATTGCTCCACTCGGTGAAATGATAATGGTAGGAGAAACGATTTACTTCTAGAATCTTGCGTTATTCGAAGTGTTTTTCCTATCATAGTCATAAAATCTGAGAAGTTCAGATGATAGTAAGATGATAAGATGAATGACTTGCATTCGGTTCCTTTGGCATTAATAGAAGTCGTATGAAATATTTTCCAATCCAAAATAAATCAAAGTTGTTTTGTACTATGGCTTGGTCAGGAGAGTACCAGTACCATCAAGAGAATGATGTTTTGTTTGGTTATGCACAACGATATTATATCGATACTATATCGATATTATATAATTTTGCCGGTAGCCATCCTTTCTTTCACGAGGCTTAAGTACAAAATATAAAATTTAATGTCCTTACATATTTACAAAGCTACTATTATAGGAGTGCCGTAGGTTAAACTGTCCCAATTACCAATTTCATTTCTAACAGTGTTTATCGATTATGAATGAAAAATCAGAAAAACAACCCTGATACTGTTGAAATCAAAGTTGTTTTGGTTTACATTATTAAATATATTAAGGTGGTTAGAAGGCAGAGTTGTTTGCACGCTGGACAGAATGTTTAGCAGCATTTCGTCCTCTTTATGTTCTGATTTCAAATACCGGCGAGAATGACTTTGCCTTTCATTCTCTCTGGATCGATAAAGTAAGTACCAGTCGAGGACTGAAGTCAATGCAATTGACTAGCTGTGTCCCATCAAAACTTTCAGGCCAAGTACCTATAGTAGAAAGAATTATTTTGACATGTAGCCCAGCATGATACCATATCCGTCACACAATCGCCTTAAATACATTAAATAATGGTCTTGATAGAGACTTAGTTATAGTACATCAACATTGTAGAATATTATATTTTGAAGTATCACAGATTTCGAAACAGTTTTTGTATCATCAAAAATATATTTTTTAGTAAAGGTGATAAATCATACTATTAATTTTTTGCCTTAAGTTTGTTCTTTCGTATATTTGTTTGTTTGTTTATTTTTTTTTTTTTTTGCCTGAAGATAATCAGACAGAGTTTAAAAAATGTTTCAGTAATTAAAACTTGCCAATTAATTTATAGAAGAAAAGTTAGAAATATTTTTGACTTAAAATATATCAATTTACAATCCACATTACATTACATTTATTTATTTATATATTTTTGCTCACCAGATTTTTTTTCTCTGTGGTTGTATATAAATGTATTCATCCAATGCAGCAGAACAAGAAATCAGATCCTGAGGAAGTCAGCACTAGTGCCATTGTAAGATACTACACATTAACATTCCTCCGACGGAATTCAGTAGCAAGTGCACTATATAACATGATGTTGGTCGATAATGTGAAAGTCTTAGTTTGGATTCTCCAATCAGTGAAAGCTTTGTTAGATATAGAGACAACCAATCTAGAATAGGCGCAGGAAGACCACTCTTCTAAACTGTTTAACGTCTAGTTCCATGAAACATTTCCTAGTAACAATGGCAGTTGTTGATGACACTGTTGTAGTTGTTTTACTCCGGGTCGTCTTTGAGAGAGCAGACCAGAATCAAAGACAGACTACATTGCCCAACGCACCCTTTATTTTCAAAACAATAGAATGAGATATGAGGCAGATAGAGCTGTTGCTATCTTAGTGCGTTGGAGCTCGTAATGGTGTTTAATGAGAGATATTTATTAATATTACTTTAGTCTCCATTATCTTTTACGGATTCTCAGCAACCTCGAATAATCTAATTTACCAAACAGCTCTTATCGTTTTAATTATGTCCTCATTGAGACTACATACGAGATTTTTCTTACCGCCTCCTGTCATATTTTGATTGTCTTATAGATCTGTCTGCTGCAAGACAGTAAAAACTGACTGGCGGTAAATATTTTATCTATAGACAGGGATTTCAAACGTTTCGAATTCATGGAATGCTATATATTAGCAGAAATGTTTTGGAACCTAAAAGACAGCTGCAAATATAATTATTATAACCATGCTGAAAATGAGTATTAAAATAACATTATGCTAGATTATTTAGATATCTTTCTAACATTAGTAGTTTCAGAAACCCAACTTCATTAGTAAAACTTCAGAAATCAGTTTGTTAGATGAACCTGCTTCGGGTTACATCATGTCTTAGTCTTTGAAATTATGGATAGCACTTGTAACCGCAAGTCAGCTTCTAATGTCTGTTTCTACTATTTTTGTAAATGCCTTTCATGTGAAAGGTATGCCATAAACATATATTTATATACATGCTAGAAAATAAAGATTATACGCTTGTGCAGTTTCACATAAGCACAAGCGCGTACAAGCGCAAACCCATTAAACAGATATTGCCATGGATAAAATCTGTTGTAAAGTCTATCTTCTGTTATTTTCTTCACGTAAAAGATTTCCTAAGTTTAACGAGTTTGCAAATGGGTATTTTACCCAAAGTTGGCTCTAAGTTTTAACTGGAAAATACTGGTATTGCTAAATTGAATCTTTTATTTTGGCTTAGGGAAACTGTTTGATAGTTTAAAAATTCACTAAAATTTTCGAAACATTCTATATCATCCTAAGCTACATAAGCATCCCAGAGTTTTTGTTTACACTTAAGTGCATTTAATTTATTTTCGACATTGAAACATGCTATATTATATTCTGCATTGCATGATTAAGCTTATTTTAGTAAGTGGATATATCACAGAAACATACGCCATCTTTTTTTCCATCCAACAATGATCGTTTTGTGCGGTTGAAAGTTCAAAAAGATGTTAGGACAGAAATAACCCAATTCCTTCACGCAATTGTACTAAACACTTTTCATTGCAATGATCACTGCACTTCATGATGTAGTAATAGCGTTGCATGCAGATTTCCAATATTTTCACATAATAAACGGAAACTTCTTGCATTTTCTGGTCTTGGTTTAATAAAACTGACCA
Source organism: Octopus bimaculoides (assembly GCF_046866305.1). Lineage (NCBI taxonomy): Eukaryota > Metazoa > Mollusca > Cephalopoda > Octopoda > Octopodidae > Octopus > Octopus bimaculoides. The sequence continues at coordinate 170,268,955 of NC_142928.1, read as the reverse complement.
GTTTTATAATAGCATTTACAACTTCTTTCAGATATTAAAGTATACACCTCACTATTAATGCTTGACGGTAAAAAACTATAGTGGATGCCATCAACATTCTGACTGAATTTTTCTTTTTTATTGTTGCAGCCGTATCGGATATTTTCCCTATCATAGCCGCAGCTCCATCAATACAAGTATTCGTGAAGTTACCGTGAATTTTTTCTTTTTTGTGCAGAAATAAATTAAATTAAATATTGTTCCCGGTGTAGCATGATATCTCCAAAGACCGACACGACAAATTAATACTATCTTCATAAATGCAGCCTTTAGCGCAAACAAAACTGCTAAACCAGCAACATCCATTGATTCATCCATTTGAAGATGTGACCTTAACCACGTCTTCACTACGCATGCATTATAAAAATCCTTAAACTATTTCACACCAATATTGTGCACTATTTATTGTTACATAAACTGAAAGCAATTAAAAATTACCGTGTAATATTAGCTTGAATTGCCAAATGCCAGCTTCTGTTTTCTTTTTAACACGTCTCAGTTTCACAGTTATTTAACATTCCATGAATACATCTTCAAACTGCAGCTTTAGTTCATAAAAAGTTAATACATTATCAAAATTTTTTGCATATTTTTATCTATCATCATTTCATCGAATCTTTTGCTCAAAGCCTTAAGCTTTCTGTGATAGCATGTTTGTCACCTGTCTTTGCTAATCAGTAACCAATGCAATGCAAGTAAAATATTTTTTCACATTATTAACGAAAATGGGGCATGCCCTTGATTCCTTTAAAAATATCCTTGCATTTAAAAGAAATTATCTTGAAATGCCATTCTAGTCGAGCTGGAGATAAACTGATATTATTAAAAACATTTTCACATTCAACACACAGTCAGTTTTATTACTGTTCAAGTCAAACTGGGCAGTAAACAACGAAGGTTTCATTATATTTTATTATTCAATTGCTTTAACTTTGTGCAAATTGCAGCTTCGATGTTGTTTTCGAAGAGGAACTGGCAGTAAACTCAAGTTGAGTAACATCGTTTTCGTTCGCGATGTTTGGTCTCTGCGTATTGATTTTCTTAATCATTTATCCATTTGGGATTTAAATAAAGTGGGATTTGTTGATTATAGAAAATTATAGATGTCCAAAATATTTAGTTTCACTCAGCAAGCATTATGAATCATTGAGCTATTTAACACCAATATTGTGTATTATTTGCAATAACTACAATCACATCCATTCTTACCTAATCTGTAATTGAAATTTATCGTGAAATATTAGCCAGAGTTGCCAAATTTCACCATTTCAGCAGAATATTTCCGGAATTAAATATCCTTACATTAAAACTAAGTACTCATTAGTCAAACAAAAGTTGCTGTGAATATCCTATATGAACTTACGTTAACGTTTATACTGTATAGCCGCATTACATTTCTCAGACAGTAAACTTAGATGTGCATGTGTATATGTATGTATATATGTGTATTTGAAGCAAACAACTAATTACTGGAGCAGTGTAAAAGACTGGGTATGGAGATGGAGGGGGTACGAGTTAAGCTTCCATTATAAAAAGGATTTAAATAGAGGGAAGAGAGTTGTTGAGTGGATTAAGAAGTTTACAATGTGTACTTGTATATATCTTCTACAAATATGGTGGAGTGTGTTCGTTGTTTTAACAATAGTATGCACACACACACACGCTCACACACGTATATATATATATATATATATATATATATATATATATATATATATATATATATATATATATAATCATATTATATATATATATTATATATATATTATATATATATATATATATATATATATATATATATATATATATATATATATATATATATTATATATATTATATCTATTATATATATATATATATATATATATATATATATATATATATATATATATATATATATATATTTATCTATATATATATATATATAAGACAAATAAAGGTCATTACAAATTCTCTTTATTACAGTAAACTTGGCTTACAGCTGTTTCAGTAGTCATTGTAGTTACATTACTGATAAGTTTACTCAATTGGTCTATTGATCAGTTGAGAAAAATTGAAAGACCTAAAAACATTAATGTTTCAGTATATAAATATGAGTTCACTTAAACCAAAATTTATTCACTGCTGAATCAGTTTGGTTATTCACACATGGCTGAGATGAACGGACTAGAGTTTTGACATGTATATAAGAGTGAACATTTGTATATGTACTGTGGGTACGCTGTGTTCGTATGGTATGTATAAATGTTTATAATTATGTACTTTCGGTTATGTCATACTGCGGATGGTAGAGTGTATTACATTACTACGCCTGAAATTTATCGATATATAATTAAACTTTTTCAAAGAAACTTTTTTTTCACTCTCTTGCTTTCAGCACGTGTCTATGTGATAGATAAGGCAGTTTAGAGCCATTTGGCATCTTTCTTCTTTTTTTTTTGCCTGTGGCATTAACTTGTAACAGCCTATATTATAATTTAACAATAATATTTATAGAATTGAATACTTTGTATTAATTTTTACCTTAATTGATTTTTACATGCTAGTTACATTGATAAAATCCTATATGGATTTTATCCTTAATTTTGATTGATAATATACACATTAAAAATATTTTAAATAAAGAAATATTCTATTGACAATTCAATAATTCATTTATATTACAATATTACATTAAATACTATGAATATAATATATAACATAAAATAATATTATATAACATAAATAATTATAAAAACCATAAAAAGCCAACAAATTGCTTCGATTTTTATATATTTTTTCTGATAAACATAATCACAGTTCCATTATGTATAAAGTCACTTCAGGGTGTTGACTTTAGAAAAGGACGAAATTCCGTGTGAAAGGACGGCTGGATTGTGAAAATTAATTCAAATGCCTGTGTTATGAACGTGAGAGTTAACTATTCAATCATACATCAATCGCCTATATTATTGATTCTGTTATTATCATTTTTAAATTGTTACACTAGATAATAATAATGATAATAGATTCAATGATATCTTCGCAAATTATTTTTACCTGAATTATTTGCTCCCTATTGAAATTACATATATATATATATATATATATATATATATATATATATATATATATATATATATATATATCTTTTTAATATTGGATCGCGAAGTACATATAAAGCTATAAATAATAGCATGTAAATATCGGGTATGTGTATATGTATGTATGTGTGTATGTATGTATATCGCTATACAACAGTAGAAATCTGTGTTTTTTTTTTGTTTATTTCTGTTTGATTAATGACAAGAATTACCATAAATCCAAACACTTTTAATAAACAGGGTTTCATTACTATTCTCTTTAAAAAAACACTCTGACACAGCAGTATTATTTTTTTTTTAATTTAAGCAATAATATTTTTTATACCTAAAACCGAACCACTAGATAGGCTCGTTTATTTGTTTTTTGTACATTAGCTTCATCCAGTATTGTTTTAGTTTACTTCTGGTATCTAATAGCATGACTGAACATTTGCTAAAAGCAATGTAATTTTTGTTGAATACTTTGGACAATCTGTCAATTAATTCTCAACAAAATAATATAGGATGACGTGAATGTACAAAAAGCAGCCTGTCTTGTGTCTGCATCGATTACAAGAAAGTTTTAGAAACGTTCTCACAAACTGGCTAACCACCGAATCAGAAGCAAATCAATTTGACGATACCCTAGTGGATATCGTTAAAACAACAATGACAGCTCTTACAAGCAAACAACAGCGCCATTGACGCAAGTTCCAGCCTCATATTTATTGAAATATTTCAAAGGGACAATACGACAATACTTACAGTTCTCATTTTATCGTATGCTATTTACCTTTCAGTTGGCTAATAAAAAGAAATTGAAATTTGGAGAGAGAGAAGAAAGGTCCCATCTTTCATTTCTTCTTCATGGATAGCTTAAAACTGTATGTGGCAAATGGTTACCAGCTTGAGAGATTTTACATCATCGTTAACCAATTTAGCAAGATTTAAGATGTCCTTTCGACTGAAAAAAGGGAAAAAACTGACAAGGAAACTTGATAAACTGGCTATTGAATTTGACGATGTGGAATTCTAGGAAGGGGAGGTAATAGATGAACTCTAAAAAACCTACGTCATGCAATATACATAATATATGAGTATAGATGAGAGTAAAACTCTGTACGAACAAGAATATATAATGAATATATTGACTGAGTCAAAACTTCTATCTTTGCTATCAAGACATTTGCATTTCCAGCTATAATATATGGTACTGTGACATTAGAGTGGTGAGTGACTGAACTAAATTTTGTTGCTTGGACTGCGAGAAAGCTACTACAAAGCATTACATACTACACAATATGTAAGGATATCAACAAGAGATTTAATAACAGATTACTCAACGTCAGAGAGCTCACGGGAAGCCTGACCCATGCTCTTATTGACTATGATAGAAAAACGAACGAAGCAAATTAATTATGTACGCTGCAATAAAATTCTCAGTAAAAAAAAACAGACTTCGATCAGCAAAAGTCTGTACCGAAACCGGCAGCAAAACAAACATTCTGATGGTACATTAGTCAATCGGGGTGATCGACCATAAAGGATTGTTTTAACAATGCCAGAGTTCACGATATTTGGATGTTGCAGTGCAAATCCATCCTGAATGAGGATAATAAAAGCGACGATTTTCGCAATACACGAACAGATCATCACCACTTGATATATTGAAAAAATATAGCAACAATTCCTACAAAATGAATGGTAACTTCCATGTGTAGTGTAAATTCTGAGGCAATGCATCAAGATGTATCAAGATGTCCAACACTAAGTTCCACAAAATATATTTGGAGACAGAATAACGTAGTAAGCAATTTTCAAAAAAAACTTCGAGAAAAGTCTAGCGGCACTCATATGAATCTTCACTTATCTTAGAAAGTGACAATAATAAAATACTGTGAAACTTTAGCATATAGACATGTCGTAAGGTCTCTAGCATGTTATTATCCTGAAATCATTCTCCGTAACAAAAATGACAGGCGAGACGATCGTCTTTATTGATAACCGGATTCTTTGTGTGCTGTTTTACATTACATGCCAGCAAGTTCAAATATTGAACAAATACTATAGATTGATTTCATCGCTCTGGGGCTATCTCAGACATGCTCGGTTCACGGCATTTTCGTGCCTATGAAATTTAATCAAGCTGCTAATATTCTTGTAGAACTAGTTGATGAGTTTATGTCCGGAATACACTGAACGGTTTATTTTCTCCAACGCCTAAAAAAGCTGTCCTAGAATTTCATGGCCCTTGTCCGCTCAGAGTACAAGTCTTGACATAGCACCGGCCAACATGACCTTTGCTTGACCTTCGCTGAACTTTCGCAGAAATGCAGTTCTGTCGAAGATGCGAATTGCGGAAAGACATACCTGACAAGCGGCTAACAGTTCTACTCATATAGAAACTGACGCAAGACACGATATCACATGGTAATAAGTAACGGAGCTGGTGTATTTGTTCGCCACCTCTACTTGATCTTTCAGAGATATCCCCCTCTCAGGCTCGTAATCTCGTCTTATTTCTTATCCACATAAAGAAGCATAACCTACGCATTTTAATGGGACTGTCGGCCAGCGTTCTGGGTCCAGCGAACTACGATAGCATTCAGAGTGAACTTCACGCTCTAGGTTCTGAGTTCCAAGTGCAATGATTAATCCTGCAATGGCGCTCATGTTACTTTGTACTTATAACAGAAGTATTGATGTTGTTGTTGCTGTTACTGCTACTCGATGTACTAGTGTTGTTGGTGTTGCTAATATGGTCAGAGGTAACGGTAACAGAGGTGGTTGTGTTATTATTATTTTTAAACACTTAAACCAGATGGGGGTGGAATTTCATTCATAAATGTGATAATGAAGGTTTCCCCTACTTCTCCTGTCTTTTTCCGTTAAACGACGCCATTTGCAATTTTTGTAATTTTTTTTTCAATATTAAATGTAAACAGAAATTGTTTTTAAAACAAATACCGCTCCTTATCTGGGACGGACAAGAAAATGACCACTCCACTCTTCTCACAACCACTTCCGCAACACAATAAAAGTGTAATACAACAATAAAAGAACACCCTAAACAAACAACAACTATTCTCAAAACTGCCAGAGCAATGTGACAGGCGATTTCTGTTAACAGAAGAAGAAGAAGAAGAAGAAGAAGAAGAAGAAGAAGAAGAAGAAGAAGAAGAAGAAGAAGAAGAAGAAGAAGAAGAAGAAGAAGAAGAAGAGTGATGATGATGATGATGATTTCATATAGTATGGCATTTCCAATACAGTGTAGAATACATTTCCTGCATCTCATGTTAACACATAGAAAAACACATAACAAACACAAGAAATTCTGTAGAAACCATCTTCGCCTTCCACCTCGAAAAGTAAGACATTTCACTCAGTAGCGTCATATCAGTATTATTGACTAACATAGCCAAAGATCTCTCTCTCTCTCTCTCTCTCTCTCTCTCTCTCTCTCTCTCTCTCTCTCTCACTCTCTCTCTCTCTCTTTCTTTCTTTCTCTCTCTCCCTCTCTCTCCCTCTTTCTATCTCTCCCTTTCTTTCTTTCTCTATCCCTTTCTCCCTTTCTGACTGCAATTTTCATTTATATTCAACCAATAACAACAACTACAGCGTCGAGATGAAATTTTCCACGTCGTTGCCATTAGTTCTCCATTAATATTTGAATAGTAAAGCTGCTACTTACAGATAAGATAATAATAATTATAATAATAATAATAATAATAATAATAATAATAATAATAATAATAATAATAATAATAATGATAATGATAATCCTTTCTTTTGTTTTGCCACCGGGGACCATGCATACATACATAAAGCAATGTGTTACAAAACCTCTTACGAAGTCCTATGGGGATGTATATACATAGTTATATAAAACGAAGAGTGGAGGTAAAAACTTGATACAACGTATTAAGATATATTAAAAGTCGGAAATATAACACAGATAAACTATACAAAATGAATGAAATATATGTATTTGCAAATACAAATGGATGAATATGATAGAAAGCAAATAAGGACAAACCACCCACATATGGGTGCGTAAACGCTATCTTGATTGAATCGAAGCACCCGGCAGCGACTCCTACAGCCTTCTACTATAGCATGATATATCCAAATGTATTCGTGAGCATTCTTTGTGTTGGACGAAGCAAAAAGCATCCCGCTCCCTCTAGTCGTTCCAGCCTCACTAACGTGAGACCATCGATGTGGTTTACACCAATTGCTTATCATCTATGTGTCCTTTTTTAGTTCCCCAATCTATTTCCTCCTCTTCACTCTGTATATAGCTCTGACATTGTTGTTACATGATATCATTTATTCCTGTTAAATATTCGTTGATAGTTCGCACAACTGTCGTTTCGAAATAAAGTGTATCCTCTTCGTTGCTCTTACCTTTGTTTTCAATTAATTTTGTTCTTTCTTCTTTTCCCTCTTCTTTGGAGACAGTTTTATATCGCTTTACAGCCTCCGTTTACTGCTTAACGCTTGAAAACTCAGCAATGGTAGTACTGTTGGCCGTTCGACTTCTTACTTTTCGGCTCCAGACAGTAGGGAGAAAGTGAAGGTTTTCGGTTCAGAACTGTGTTCAACGTTACTCTGGAAACAATAGTATTTTTGGCCTTGCTGTTGTTACTGTCTCTATAAGTGCCTATTTTTTTCTCTTCCTTTGCCTTTCTATCTCATCCGGGTGGAAAGCTTTCAAGAAACTCCTACGGTTACATGTATGTAATAGCTGTGATATCTGCCATTCACCACCAGTCTTGACGCCTTTCTGTAAGCACTCATAGTTTGATACAACTCCAAGATTATGTGGTCGTCGAGGATCACCAGCACGTTTCATGCCTTTTCTCTTACCACCTATCTCTACTATGTCACAAAGTACCGACAAGTCAAGGGCTACAGTTGCAACAAATGCTTTCCACCTTGTTCCGGTGTCCCATGTATTAGCTCACTACTTTGTAGGAAAATGTGTAACACACCAGCTTTGTTTTTTGTCTTGTCTTGCTTTCTTCTTTGAAGATAATTGCACATTCCTATATGTCCTATTTCGGTCCACAAAACAAAACATACCAGGGGTGCTGAAAAGTTCTTGGCGTTGGGTAAAAGAAAATACAGGAGGATCAGTTAATTTTATTCAATATATTAATTTTATTCAATATTAATTTTATTCAATATATTCCCCTCTCAGATACACACACTTATTGCAGCGGTCTTTCAGCTTTTCTAAGCCCTGTCAAAGAACTCGAAAGGTTGAGCCTCCACGTTACCCTTAAAGTCAGGAACATTTCAGCCACCCCCTCCTCGTAGTTTCATACATTGCTTAGGGTCGCTCTCAACCATTGTTTTAGAGAGCAACTGAGAGCCCCTCTTCTTTTCGCAAGGCTGAGATGCTTCCTTTCTAAAACCCTTTGACAAAGAAACACTTACGCTTCGTGATGTTAGTTTTTTTCTTTACTAGTTTAGTAATGTCTACTTTTACAGCTAGTCTCGATAACAAAATAATTGTTGTTACTGATGTCTTTGTGTCTTGTAAATTAATATTTTCACTTCAAATTGCTTTATTTTTCACTTCAGAAAAACTTTGCTTGTTCTTCCTTTTTTTTTTTTTTTCTTCCGTGACGTTTAGTATTAGTATCCTTGGGGATGTTTCTCACTACTTTAGAAGTGAACTCGGATTGAAATTAATGTAAATACGAAAGGTAAAATACATATGGTATGCCTAAAAGTGCAAAACTTTTTCGCATACCCCCAGGTACTGGGATAACCATCTAGAAGTTTCGAATTCTCCTGCAAGTAAAATTATCCTAAACCAAAATATTTCATCCAATAAAACTTGGTAATAATCCAAATTTATCAAAGCAATTTGAAGATATGTTCGAACACACGGAACTAAACACTGTAGTAGTAGTAGTAGTAGTAGTAGTAGTAGTAGTAGTAGTAGTAGTAGTAGTAGTAGTAGTAGTTTTGATTAAATGTTGTTATTGCAGTTGTTAGAGTTTGTTTACCTTGGATTGTTTTTAGTTGGCAACATTTCTTCCGTTTTGTCTTTACTTTTGTTTTTGTTTTTGTTTTTGTTTTAGTGCTCCCATTTTCGATTATGTTTTGTTGTTTGTTACTTGAATGTTTTATTCGACTTTTATCTGATCAGTTTTCTCTTTCTGGAAAGTTATCCCTGATGAACTCCAAATCTAAACTGTTGTGTAAGCTGTTAATTTTAGCAGAAAATTCCTCCGTGCATAATTGTTCTCTCTCTCTCTCTATATATATATATATATATATATATATATATATACAAGAATAAGGGCAGAGAATCGTCAATTAATAATAGAATTAATAACTAACAATTCTGCCAAGTAGTTCAGTATGAAAAAAACCTTTATCGGTAAGACTATTTATCATTATAAATATACAGGGATTAGCAATTGAGTTGCTTCTCCAACATACTGAAAATTTAGAAATAGCAGTCAAAGAACTACTGATTCCAAACTACAAATTTTCTCTAAAGTGGATGGCGATATTTATGGCACACATAGAACAAAAAAACCGGAGGGAAAAGCGTAAACAAGCCAAGCTTTTAGTTAATTGGATACGAATCGTTTCATGGTTAAGTGAATAGAAATTTCACTATTCCAAACTTCAGCCTCAATATTCTGATAAATTTGAAAGTGTCTCTAAAAAAATTCACGGTAATCTTTGGCCATGCGACACCAAAAATCAACGATAAGAAAGGCACTTACGAATTCATCGGCTAGCGAGTTCAGGCACCTCACCTCAAAGAAATCTATTCCATGTGCGTCACAAATAGTCCCGTATGAAAAAAGTTCCGTGTCGAAACTGGATTACGGTTTAGCCATCCAACTTAGAGATATCAAATATAAATATACAAGAATAAGGGCAGAGAATCGTCAATTAATAATAGAATTAATAACTAACAATTCTGCCAAGTAGTTCAGTATGAAAAAAACCTTTATCGGTAAGACTATTTATCATTATAAATATACAGGGATTAGCAATTGAGTTGCTTCTCCAACATACTGAAAATTTAGAAATAGCAGTCAAAGAACTACTGATTCCAAACTACAAATTTTCTCTAAAGTGGATGGCGATATTTATGGCACACATAGAACAAAAAAACCGGAGGGAAAAGCGTAAACAAGCCAAGCTTTTAGTTAATTGGATACGAATCGTTTCATGGTTAAGTGAATAGAAATTTCACTATTCCAATCTTCAGCCTCAATATTCTGATAAATTTGAAAGTGTCTCTAAAAAAATTCACGGTAATCTTTGGCCATGCGACACCAATATGTAGTTTGGAATCAGTAGTTCTTTGACTGCTATTTCTAAATTTTCAGTATGTTGGAGAAGCAACTCAATTGCTAATCCCTGTATATTTATAATGATAAATAGTCTTATATATATATATATATATATATATATATATATATGGCTGTGTGGTAAGTAGCTTGCTTACCAACCACATGGTCCCGGGTTCAGTCCCACTGCGTGGCATCTTGGGCAAGTGTCTTCTACTATAGCCTCGGGCCGACCAAAGCCTTGTGAGTGGATTTGGTAGACGGAAACTGAAAGAAGCCCGTCGTATATATGTATATATATATGTGTATGTATGTATGTGTTTGTGTGTCTGTGTTTGTCCCCCCAACATCGCTTGACAACCGATGCTGGTGTGTTTATGTCCCCGTAACTTAGCGGTTCGGCAAAAGAGACCGATAGAATAAGTACTAGGCTTCTAAAGAATAAGTCCTGGGGTCGATTTGCTCGACTAAAGGCGGTGCTCCAGCATGGCCGCAGTTAAAAAGACTGAAACAAGTAAAAGAGTAAAAGAGAATATATATATATATATATATATATAATTATGTGTATTTCTTCTATCTTAATGAATAAAAATTCTTCTGATAGAATAAATGGGTTAATAGAAACCAATGTAGCAAAGAACACAAAATAACTGTGGTTAGCTCCTGTTTTTAAGGCAGGAACTCCTTGAAATTTTGGGTATTTGAGTATATTTGAGAATTTAAGGATTGGAGAAAACGCATGTTATAATTGCATACTTTATTCCTACATATGTTTCAAAGGATTACAACCTGTGTGATCCATAGGGATCTTTGATATTATAATTGTAACCTTCTCATCAGGGAAAGCATGGGAATCATGTTAAACGTAAGACATTATGACCGATTATGAAAACAATAGATGGATAAGGTTATGACTTGATTCATTTGAAAAAAACCCTTAGAGAATTGGACGCTGCCGGATAGTGGGTTGGACAACACATACCAATCAATGTGTAAGAGCGTACATGCATACATAAATACACATACACAAACACACACATATGCATGCATACTGATACACACACACACATATACATACATATATGCGCATATACACATACATACACATGTGCACCCGTATATACATATGTATACATATATATACACATATATACACACACACACATATATACATATACATACACACCTATATATATACACACACTCATACGTCCACATTTATATATATATATATATATATATAAGTCTTTGCCACTGTTGTCATCAGAAAAACAGCAAACGGCAATGGTGATATTTACACCTTTACTAAGTTCGTTAATGGATTAAATGAAATAACTACAAGTGGGTGTCACACCTGGGTTACACAATCAGTTCACCAAGAGCTTAGCTTAACACCTCCGCTAGAATACATATATATATATATATATATATATGCTTATATATACATATATACGTGTTTATATAATATATACAAAATATGTATAATATATATATATATATACATATACAGTAATGCGAGTTAATTTGTTCTCCTAAAGCAAAAACTCGTAAAACTCGTCTGGATGTTTTGCGTTCTTGTCCCATTTTTGTATTATATATATATATATATATATATATATATATATATATATATATATATATATATATATATATATATATATATATATATATATATATATACACACACACGATTTTGTTGTTATTGTTCTAGTTATTGTTGTTGTTTTTCTGTTGTCGTTGTTGATTTTTTGTTGCTGTTGTTGTTGATGTTATTGTTATTTTAAACCCAAAACAGTTATCATAAACATTCCTGTTTTATAAGAGGTAGTGTATTTTAGATGGTATTATCTAATATGTCCTTCCTTTATATAAGACGGCATGGTGTGATTCGTGAAGAAAATTTAGCTGATAATTCGTATTGACATCGACACACACCCTCAGTATCTGTCTATCTCGTTGCCCCCCGCTTCTGTGTGAGTGTGTGTGTGTATGTATGTGCGTCCGTGTATGTGTATGTATGTGTGTGCGTGTGTTGGGGGGTGCGTGTGGCTGGTTCTATAAGTGTATAAGTTTTCATGCACGCGTGTGTACGTATGTGGATTACTGATCGAAACGAGTATTCTAGCGGAGGTGTTAAGCTAAGCTCTTGGTGAACTGATTGTGTAACCCAGGTGTGACACCCACTTGTAGTTATTTCATTTAATCCATTAACGAACTTAGTAAAGGTGTAAATATCACCATTGCCGTTTGCTGTTATTCTGATGACAACAGTGGCAAAGACTTAAAGATTGCGTATGATCATAAGTCAAGCAATTGCAACTTATCAAACTAGTGCGTGGGATAAAATTATGTCTTCCGCTTCTTCCTCTTTTTCTTCATCATCTATTTGTATTTCCTCTATCTCTTCTTCCTTTTCCTCCTCCTCCACTACATTATTACAAAACTGAAAGCACTCCTGACAATAATATTCATGGTATTTTGCTGCTCCTTCTGTGTTCTAAGTTCAAATCCCATCAAGATCAATTAACTTCTCAACATTCCAGGGTCGAAAAATACATATCAATTATATAATGGGACCACAGTAATATACTATATTTCTTATTTCTTTACTACCCACAATGGGTTACACACAGAGAGGGTACAAACAAGGACAGACAAACGGATTAAGTCGATTTTATCGACCCCAGTGCGTAACTGGTACTTATTTAATCGACCCCGTAAGGATGAAAGGCAAAGTAGACCTCGGCGGAGTTTGAACTCAGAACGTAGTGGCAGATGAAATACCGCTAAGCATTTCGCCCGGCGTGCTAACGTTTCTGCCAGCTCGCCGCCTTAATATACAATATATTTCTCTTTCGCAAATACGTGAGAGCATGACGAATCTAAAAACATATTGTTGTTGTAGCTATTGTTGTCCCTTCCGAGTTCAAATCCGGCCAAGGTCAACTTTGCCGTTCATCCTTTCAGGGTTGATAAGATAAGTACCCGTTAAGCACTGGAATCGAATGTAATCGACTAGATCTGACTCCCAAAATTTCAGGCTTTATGCTTATAGAAGAACGTTTACGGTTCATTGATGCCGTCATTTTGTCTGGGAAGGATCGCAGGATAATTTAGTTAACTTCTTGCCTTACTGTGACTGTTTCGCTAAAGAACTATGGCTTTAAATACAATATAATATGCACGTCAAGTTTTTCAAAAACGACTATCGAATTTTTAGACACAAAAATAGGTTTTCAGAAGGCAGAATAGTGTCAGTGTTATATTCCAAACCCATATCATCCCACATCTTTACTGCCGCTTCCATCATACAATTAAGTCAAATCGAAAGTCCCAGTTCCTGAGGATACAACGGATTTGTACTAACATAAGGGATTATTTGAAATATGCAAATGCTTTTGTGCACCATTATGACAAATGTGGTTATCGTGAATCGCGATTTAAATGAAATTGCAAATGATATAGCTATAATTAGCGAAGAAAATCAAATTTTCACGCCTAAGTTTAGCAGCCAAAATAAATTTATGTCCGAATTCCTTTAGTGCCGAAATTCCTTTAATACAGAAATTTTGCTAGTATTTCAAAAGTGTTGCATGTAAGTAACAAGCATATTTCAGAAAAAATCCCTGTTTCGAACAAATATTTTCTCATCTACCTATTGTAGGCTTTACATGCAATAAAAATATAACAGAACCATTAACTAATACCTCTAATCCCAATGAAAACTCCATTGGAGTTTCTGAACACTATAAAGCGAAAAACAGCCGCTTGAGAAGTAAACCCTATTCGTTGCGCAACAGTATGAGTCAAATCAACTTCATCGTGAGAACATCGCACTGCTAACACAAAAGTAAGACACAATATTCACTTGTAAACATTTTATATATTTGATAGTATATTATGGTTGCAAAAGTAATTAATATTTACATGCTAGTAGCCAGGAATATGTAAATTAGTGCATCCAATAGTGTAACTCCATTAAATTTAGTGGATATTTAAGCAATGCATTCATAGATAGTTCATGGGGTTGAATGCGGTGCTGATGAAAGAGAAATAACTCTTGAAATATGTATATACACCCATTATATATTCTTTCTAAGTTCGATAACGCTGTTTACATAGGCGCATTCATATACGAAACGCCGTTACTTTCAGTACTGATTCTGAATTCTGCAGAAAATTTGTAGAGACAAACTTAAGAATATAACAGAATTGTTATGAATCATATAGAATGTGGATCCTGTAAGTATTCGCATCTGGTGTACGCTGTGAAATGCACCAAACACAACTTAATTTATATTGATTGCACAACAGAAAAATAAAATGAAGGAGTCAATGGACACAGGTAGTAGTGGTGGTGCTGGTGGTGGTCGTGGTGGTAGTGGTGATAGTAGTAGTATTTCATATACCCTCAACAAATTAAGTCTGTTGGAGAAAATTCCTAACACCGGGCGACAAAAAGTAACCTTAGATGTCAAAAACCCACCTAAGTATCCTAGCTGTCCCTAATAATACTGTTTTCTGGAGCTGCACTAAGATAGGTTTTATGCCTATTTTGTCTATCCATCTGTTCAAATCTTTAGGAATAGTTTATAATGCACCTATAACTGCAGGGATACATTTTACCCGCACTTTCCATAGCCTCTGTAACTCAATGGCTAGGTTTTCGTTCTTTGTTGCTTTCTCCATACTCCTCATATTGAGTTCCTCATCGTTTGGGACTGTAATGTCAGTTACCAGGTACTTTCTATTCTTTTTGTCTACAACTACTACTAAATCAGGCCTTCTAGCTCCTATTACTCTGTCAATCTGAATGCTAAAATCACACAACTTATATTTAATATTTTCTAGCACTTTACTGGGTTCATGTTCATACCACATATCAATATAGTCAAATTCTAGCTTTCTACATTGCTCCAGGTGGATTATTCTCCTAGGCTGTAATGTCTTCTCTCATATTCTTTCTGTGCCAATATACAACATTCATTAACTATATATGAGTAACAGTTATCGCCTTTTATTTACATAACCTACATTGGGAATTTACCCGATCTTTTTGTCTTGGTCTTTAACCAATTAATCCTCAATGCTTGATCTTGTACTTCTGCTAACAAACTTTCTCTCTCCATTTTCAGCATTCCCTTATGCAACCACAACCATATCTCACTATTACTATTTTCTGCAACTATCTCTGGAAATCTACCATGCAAAGCCTTCTCTTGCCAGTCAGATAATCTTGCTTCTTTTTATCTAGTTTTTAATTACGTTCGGCTTTTTGATTTTCCTGTCTCCTATTGTTACTCTAGCAGCAGCTCTTGGTACAATTTCCTCGTTATTACCAACATAGGAGGCTATATCTACACCAGCTAATCCCACACAGTCTTCTATTGATAGTAAGCATTTACCACCTTCCTTTCTGAATAAATATAATCATTCTACAGCTGTTTTTGGATGAAGTCATCCATTCATATTGAATTCCTTCCTAGTTCTTATGTCTGGATTTTGTCGAGTCTAAAAAAGCTTCTGAGTAGCTAAGTAGCGAGTATTTACAAGTATTTACAGTCTTCTCTAGATTCGGACCATTTAGCTTTGACTTCATTAAATTCATCACCCTTCTGATGTACTCCTTCTCAATTTCCTCTTTCATTTCTATAGTTAATATTGTGTCAGATTTTAATACTCCTAGATATTCATAACTCTCTCCTTCTTTCTATGATTTTAATGTCCAACCATCTGGTAAGTGAATGCCCTCATTGCTGACTACCTGTCCTTTTTATGACTAATATTGCGCACTTATCTATGCTAAATTCCATACTTGTAGCTTTGCTGAAGAGTCTTACAGTTTGTATTAAGAAATCTATCTCTTTTTTATTGTTATTAAAAATCCTCAGATCATCCTTGTAGAGCAAATGGTTAAGTTTTCCTTTACTATATCCGATAACCTACCTTTGCCTTTCTTAATACTAAACTGGGGGATATTAAACATATCACAAATATTAAAAAGGATGACGAGTCTCCTTGAAAAATTTTTTTCTTGATATTAACTTTTCCTAATGTTGTATCACTTGAGTAGAGATCTACTTTCATATCTTCATGCTATAGCTAAAATAACTTTCTTATGCAATACTGAATATTCTCAAACATTCACTTATCCATGACTGTGGAATCGTGTTATAGGCTTTCTTACAATCTATCCATACTATTAAATTCATTTTTCTTTCTAGATTTCTTTCTAGATTTCTCTTTTTTTAGAACTGATTTCTCTATGTACAATAGATCATGCGATCCTCTAGCCTTTTCCCTGCAATCCATCTGTTCTTCTGGTAGTAAATTCTGGCTGTCAAGGTGCTCATAAATGCTTTCTGAGAGCATTCTTTTAACAGCTTCCCCACTAATGGTAAGCAAGTGATTTGTCTATAATTACAAGCTGCATTGCCCTTGTTTTTGTCTCCCATAAGGAGTACTGTTCTCCCTCTACTCATCCAATTAGGTATGACTCCACCATTCAGGCTATCTTGAAGTTCTTCCCTCAGTCTCCCATGTAATCTCCTAAGTTTCTTTAATCATTACCCTTGAACTAAATCTCGTCCTGGGCCCTTACAATTCGGCATTCTTTCTAATACTTTATTCACTGATGCGCTAGTTAGTTTAGTTTTAAATCTGGTTGCTCCTCACTAATTGCCTCTTCTTTCACTTTCTTTAACTATGCTGCATCTCTATTATGATTAATTGACTTATCCCAGATATTACTCCAGAACTTTCTAGCTTCTTCTGCATTAGGCGTCTCATCTTCAGTAGTTTCTTCTACATTATTTATTTGGCGATAAAATCTTCTTTGATTTGTCTCAAGCAATCTATTCTGTTGATACTAATCTATTCTTTCCTAGTACCTGGAAAGCGTACCTGCTATTGCTATGATATATTGTTTCAATTCTTCCATTACTATCCCAAATTCTTTTTCTTTGACTAAGTATATTTTTTCCTCAAGAGAAGATTTAAATCTTGTGTTTCCTAACTTGTCCTGTTTCCAGGTTTCTATTCTACTCAGATCTCATCTTAAAATCTTCACTTTAGTTTGTAGTCTCCTTTTCCACATCTCACACCTATTCTTTTCTTGAGGAATACCTAATTTTCTAGTAACTACTACCCCGCCTGCATAAATCAATAAGTTAGTGTCACCTATATTTTTAGTATTTATCTTACTGACAACATAAATAAATATAATCATTCTACTCCTGCTCTTGAATGAAGTCATCCATTCATATTGAATTCCTTTCTAGCTCCTATGTCTGGATTTTGTCTAGTCTAAAAAAAGCTGCTGAGTAGCTAAGTAGCGAGTATTTACAAGTAATTTACAGTCTTCTCTAGATTCGGACCATTTAGCTTTGACTTCATTAAATTCATCACCCTCCTGATGTACTCCTTCTCAATTTCCTCTTTCATTTCTATAGTTAATACTCTGTCAGATTTTAATTCTCCTAGATATTCATAACTTTGCTTAATGTTAGTAATCATTTTCTTTAAATTTTACTCAATCCTCTCTTCAACTCATCTAAAATCTTCTGATCATCCTCACTGATGTTGCTTAAGTAGCTGGTGCCAGTTGTCCCTTCCTGATCGATAGTGTTATTACTTTTTTTTCCTTTAGGCTTTTCTTTGGTTCGAACAGTATCTCTTGCTGTTGTTTGGCTTTTCAATTGCTTGATCTTTCTTTGCCAGTTCTCTTGTGACCCCTTCCATCTCCAATTTTGTCATCCTCTTACTTCTGATAGCATTAGCCTAGTCTACTAGTCTCTGCTGAACCACTTTAAACATACCCTTCTCTACCCAAAGTGTTAACATCCGTTTTCTATAGCCCTTTCTTTTAGGTTCACTTTCTAAGTAGCACTCCATCACCATCCAAATATTTTCACCGACCTACTCACTTCTCCTTATTCTATTATCTGCTGATGCTGCCTCAGAATGACAACTGAGGTCAGTCTGCATCTGTATTGAATTACTGTCGAGCGAGAGGCATTCCCTTAAAGGTCCAGCTTCATTTACGTTGTTATCACTAGAGTTTTTGTGTAAAATCGTGTCTCTCATAAACTGATGTAAGGTAATGTTCTGTGTGTTTTTATGATGATAGCCTCACTCTGCACCTGATGTTTTTTTCTTTTATCATGATCGTGATCATGATCATTGTTACTAATACTACTACTACTACTACTACTACTACTACTTATACTGCTGCTGTTGTCACTGCTGGTGTTATTTCCCTAATATTTTTTGCATTTCAACCATCCAGGCTTGATATAATAACTATCGGGTGAGTTCCGAGGTGGGGGTCGATATAATACAGTATAAAATTTCTGTATTTTATATTGTTTCCTTTGAGTTTTCACTGTTTAATTTGCGGTTTTTTTCAACACTTTAGGGAGATGCTTAAAATTATAGAGAAAAGAGAATGCAATACAATATTTTTTTAACAAAAAGTTCCCATTATGATTTCAATAATTATATTATCTAAATTTCCTTTTTAAAAACTTCTGACGTGAATGAACTATAAAATCACGCTCTTAGATATCTGAACGAAAATATGCTACCTTCAGACATAGCAATAATGGTGCAGCATTATGTGTATGGGTTTTAATGTGTGAATATATCTAGTTATGCCTGTGTGTACTTGAGAGTTTGAGGAAAGCGAGAGAGCGGAGAGGGGAAAACGTTTTGCTTTTGTGTTTTTTTCTGACACAAACCCATAACAATTTTTCATCTGTCGAACAGAAAGACAAATACCACCTAACATTTGCCTGCAGCAATGTTGTAAATTCAATAGCATATATCTCACCTCCATTGCAAACAGCAAACAACTTCACAGCCATTTTTTATAAGTTTGTCCTAAACGTCTTTGCTTTTTTTCAGACATTTACTTAGATTTTGTTTCATACTGTGTATAATATTAGGTTAGCAACTAAGTTCCCGCCGTTTTTTTTTATTTAATTTTTTTAAAAGGTTTAATAAAAAATGACAACTAATTAATCAATAATGTATTCGCTCTTGTTGTTTACAACTTCTTCCAAACGTTCAAGATTTTCAATACCACGTTGGTAGAAATCACCAGATTTCGACTCGAAAAACTGATCCAAGCTCTCAATTCTGCATCAGTTTTAAACGAAACTCTGCGCATAGCATTTGAAAGAGATCGAAAGAGGTGGAAATCCATTGGTGCCAAATCAGGAGAGTACGGCGGGTGTGGCAGCACTTCCCAGCCATGCGTTTGAATGGCTTCCTTGGTCATATTGGCGATATGAGGGCGGGCGTTGTCGTGCAGCAGAAGAACTCCATGCTGCCGATTAGGGCTTTTCTCTTGAATAACCGCGTTGAGTCGTTCCACCTGTTGGTTCCGTTCAAGCAATTCATAATGGATAATCCCTTCCCAGTCCTACCATACGCACAACATCGTTTTACGAGGATGAAGATCTTGTTTCACGCGCAGTGTCGCTTCTTTACCTTACGCTGCTTCATATTGATGTACAGGCAGAATTTTTCGTTGCCAGTCACGATTCGGTAGAGAAATCCCTTGCTTGTGTCCATGAGCTGAGCGGTGACGAGCAAGCAAACCAGCAGAGATTGTGGCTCGTTGATTTTTGTTGTTGTCACTTAAAGCATGCGGAATCCATGCTCCATACTTCTGAACCTTTCCCATCGAGTGAAGATGCTTCTCTATAGCAGTGTGGGAGTATTCCATTTTCTCTGTCAGCTCCCTTGTTATTTGACAAGAATTTTCGTGCAAAAGTTGTTTTAATCACTCTTCATCGAACTCAACTGGACGGCCAGAACGAGGTGTGTCTTTGAGGTCAAAAATTCCATTTTTGAACTTGGCATACCAATCACGAGCAGTTCTTTCAGCTATGGCACCCTCTCCATACACAGCACAAATGTCGCGAGCAGCTTTTGCAGCCTTAGAACCTTGATTAAAAGCAAAAAGAAGTGGGTGTCGAAAATGCTCGTTTTTCTTAACTTGACATTCCATTTTAATGATCTGAACTAAAACAAAAATTAACTAAAATTAACTAGATAAAACAGACAAAATTGATTCAAAAATGATTCAAAAATAGAAATCTCGAAAAAAAATAGATTCCAAAATTTAGAAACGCAATAAATTCCAAAATTTAAAAAAACGGCGGGAACTTAGTTGCCAACCCAATATGTAGATTTTCCATTGAAGGTCTTGTGTGTGTGTGTGTGTGTGTGTGTGTGTGTGTGTGTGTGTGTGTGTGTGTGTGTGTTGTTACGGAAAAAGTGGTGCATAGTACCAGAATTATAACTTACTCATCTATTGACTTCCTGATATATTGAACTTTTTCCGAGTTCTTTATATTTTGAAATGCTTTAATTCAGGAAGTTCTTGCGCAATGGTTGCATTTCCTACTATATATTATGCATACCTGAAACGTACGTATTAAATGATTTCAAAATATCACTATTTAGTTTGACTCTTCATTATCACAACTATATATATATATATATATATATATATATATATATATATATATATATATCATACACACATGGGCATAAACAACACACGCATATACAATAGC
>NC_142928.1:170181354-170241354 GCF_046866305.1 Octopus bimaculoides | reverse complement strand
TTGTGTATGTGTCTTGTGTGAGCCAAAGGTGTGCCTCGAGTTGGAAACTGCCAAGATGCTTAGAAGACTTCCTGGAGTTTTAATACTCTGTGCTGGTGCATGTTTTTTTGTTGTTTTTTTTGTGGCAAAGTGCAAAGCATTCAGTCATCTGTTTAAAAACAATTTTGACGCTCATTTCACACACACACATATACAAACTTATATATAATCTTTTAGAGAGCTAATGGTTCACCATAAGCCTTAATTAGTGCGCTTTGTATTAAATTTTTTAAATGGTTGAAAATAGCTGTCTTAATGTAATCAGCTGAGTACATGTGACAAGGCAATCACTTTGAATTACAAACAGTATCCATCTTACATTATAATGTGTCTGAACATTCTGTACACACTTGTACTCTTAATGTAACACTTTGGTTGGCCTATGTCTTGTGAATGACATTTGATGTATGGAAATTCATTTATATATGAGCGTGTGTGTATGTATACACATGTGTCTGCATTGACACCACATGAACAGCAGTAACATTTGTCTTGCATATAACTGTCCCTCGGTTTCACAGTTCAATGTGCAAAGGGTCAGTGGAATAAAAAGTACCTTATCTGAAGACTAGTGAAGAGTTGGCATCAGGAAGGTTATCTGAATTAATGACAGAATGAAATGTCAACTTTGAGGAATAAATAAACTCTCCAAGGTGCCAGTGTAGCTGTGTGGTTAAGAAGCTTGTTTCTAATCATATTGTCTCGTGTTCAGTCCCACTGTGTGGTACCTTGGACAAGTGCTTGCTTCTTTAGCCCCAGGCCAATCAAAGCCTTGTGAGTGGATTTGCTAGATGGAAACCGAATGAAGCTCATCACATGTATGTGTGTGTGTTAAAAAAAAGGGTAAAGTTTCCTTCTTGAGTCATACCGACTCATAAGGGTTGGTTTCCATTGAGTATATATTCCTCACCTGGACGGGACACTGGCCTGTCGCTAGATTACTCATTTTTGTTAGCTGAGTGGACTGGAGCAACATGAAATGAAGTGTTTTGCTCAAGAACACAACTCGTCACCTGGTCCAGGAATCGAAACCACTATCTTACGATCATGAGTCCAACACCCTGACCACTAAGTCATGTGCCTCTACTGTGTGTGTGTGTGTGTGTGTCTTTGTATTGATATTACATGATGGCTGTAAATGAGCATCACTGTCATATAAGTGTGGTTTTCTATTTTCAGTCTTCCGTGAAATATATGTCTGTCCATGGTAAATATTACCTTGTTTATAAACAGCTGAGGGTTAGCAACAGGAAGGGCAGCCAGCCACGTAAAACCTCTGCTTCAACAAATTATTCTAACTCATGCAAGCATGGGGAAGTGGGTGTTAAATGTTGATGATACTATATGCATTAAATATTCTTTTTCCCTATTTGTGCATTTAAATGCTTATGCATGTCCGAAGTACAAGTGTGATTGCCACTTGCTCTAATTTTGATGATGAGAGATATGCATCCACATAGTAAATAGGAGTGGAACCTGTAGTTGCAGACTACTTGAATAGAATCCTGAGTGCTAGAACAACTTATTACAAGGTGGTCTGACAGTCTCATGATTCCACCAGTCAGTTGTCATAATCAGTATTTTAGAGAATTTTTTGTAGTTTATGGCAATCAGTGGAAATTTTATTTATAGTTTGTGAAAAACAATGAGTGGTGTTGCATAATGTATCTATTCTGGCAACTCCTTCAATCATTATTATAAACCTTCTCTAACAATAGACAAATCTTAATTTACAAACCAATATTTTAATCACATCCCTTCATTAATCCATGCCCATCTGTGGCTATAATGCTATGCTCTTTCAAACTAGTTGCCTTAATATTACTTCTACTTTAATCTGCACATTTCACCAATTTCTATTCTGTCAACAGCTCCATGTCACTTTCCACACCTTTTACAAAGCTCCTTTCTTCTTAAGAGTTGCATTTCTCTGGAAGATCTTCTCTACCTAGATTTCTCCCCCACTGTTGATCTTCAATAGTTCAAACTGACCTCTAACCATATTAACTTCACCCAACTCTGAACCAATGGTAGTCTTTAAAAACTCAACATGCTAGAAATAGCAGCCAGTTCCCCCCAATTTACTACTACCTTTGCAGTGAAAAGAAAGATACTTCAGATAATGTAATCTCCGATTTCATGACCTTTTCTTGGTGATGGTGAGAAGAAGGGATAATGCTTCCTCAGATGGAGGCCTTACTCAAATGTTTACAATAAAGTAGACTCTACTAAAGCTACGAGCCCTCAGTGATGGTGTTAAATTAGGTGATGGATTAAGTGTACCACCACCATCAAAGACTGGGAGCAATCCATCCAGTAAGCTTCCATGTACTTTCCTTCTACCAAATTTCACCTCCAAGGCTTTGGTTACCCTGAGATGAGGGTACAAGACTCATAGTCAAGTTATTGCAAAAGTAAGACTGAATCCAGTGCCATGTAGCTGGGAAATGAATGTCTTAGCCATACAGCCATTTTCTTTTGCTTTTGCTTTTGATAGTGAAAGGATGATGCTATTTAGTTTCAGTTCAATCCAGATCAAACTGACTTATGGTAAAAAGTATTCCAGCATGACCATCTTGCAAATAAAACCACATTACTCTAAATGCCTTATGGTATGTTATTTTATGATTTGGCTACTGTTTCTGACAGATCAACCACTCCTCTAGAAGCTCCTTCATTAACTTTTAAACAGTATAATTACCATCTAATGATGATGATGATAATATGGCAGTCAACTATGTTTGAAATATTCAAACATAGCTGACTGAATTTCAAGCTGCTGGCTGCTAAAATCCTTGAGCAAAGCCTTTAAGAATTTGACAGTTAAATGAAGTCAGCAAGGTATTATTAATTTGACAAAAATTAACAAGTTTGCATGACTTTGGCTGACTTAAAATAAGCCACTACTATATTCATTTACAACTGAACTCTTTTTTTTTTTTTCTTCTATTGTTTAATATTGTCATTGTTCAGCCTCAGATCAGACCTATAATCAAAAGCATTCCAGCCATGGCCATTTTGTTTTGTTTGGTTTTTTTTAATAGGGTGGGAGTAGGCATAGTTTATCTTTTACTTGTTTCAATCATTAGTCTACAGCCACACAGGAGCACTGCCTTAAAGAATTTTAGTTGAGTGAATTGACCCCAGTACTTATTTTTTGAAAGCCTGGTCCTTATTCTGTTTCTCTTTTTGCCAAACTGCTAAGTTATGGGGATGTTATGTGGTCTAGTGGTTAGGATTCCTGGCTTGCACCCAGGCGGCGCGGGTTCGATTCCCGGTGTAGGAACGTTAATTATTTACATGGCGGTGCATCAGCATGGCTGCAGCTCTAAGCTCAAACTATAAACAAACAAACACCAACACCAATTACCAAATGGTCGGAGGGGGCACAGACACAAAGGCTCACACATGACAGGTTTCTTTCAGTTTCTGTCTTCTATAATCCACTCTCAAGGCTTTGGTCCAGCTTCAGTCCCAGTGGATGCCCTTCCTAATGCCAACCACTTTTCAGAGTGTACTGGGCACATTTTCACAGCACCGGCATGGGTGCTTTTACATGGCACTGGTACAAATGCCCTTTATCTGGCATCAGCATCTACATGCCTGCAAGATAAGGAACACTCAGCTGGAGCGGGATGCAAGAGACATGCCTGTATGCAAGGACAACCACAATTTTACTTAGCTTGACATGTCTTCTCAAGCACAGCAAACTGCCAGGTATCTCAATCCGCTTGACATCCCCTCTGTGAGGTCCAACATCAAAATCTTTTCTCACCACTTCATCCTACATCTTCCTAGGTCTACTCCTTCCACATATGGAAGGGGTAGATGCAAAACGACATGAGACAGAGTAACATATGCATAAGAAATTGCGGGAGGTGCATCTCTGGCACCTGTGCCCAGTATCGCCTTTCCGGCACTTGTGCCCGCGGCATGTGTAAGGACTTTCGAGCGAGATCGTTGCCTGTGCCACTGAACTGGCTCTTGTGCGGGTGGCACATAAAATACACCATTTTGAGCATGGCCGTTGCCAGTACCGCCTGACTGGCCTTCGTGCCGGTGGCACGTAAAAGCACCTACAACACTCTCGGAGTGGTTGGCATTAGGAAAGGCATCCAGCTTTTTGAAACTCTGCCAAATCAGATTGGAGCCTGGTGTAGCCATCTGGTTTCACCAGTCCTCAGTCAAATCATCCAACCCATGCTAGCATGGAAAGCAGACGTTAAACGACGATGATGATGATGATGACAGGTATACAAATTATGTTAAATTACTATTTTGGTATTCTGGCTTAAAAAATTGTTTAGGTGGATTTTTTTTTTTTGTTTTTTGCTTATTTTGTCAAGGATATATTTAAATAGTCATGAATAGAATTCCTTTGATCATAAACCTATTCAATTTCACATGATATACATCTACATGCTGGGACAAAGGAAACAAAAACATCATCAACAAACTGAGCCTTTTAATTGCTTCTTCATGTTTGTCTAACATCTCTACATTTCATTTGTGTACATGTATCTGTTTGAGCATAATTAAGTACAGAAAGTATTTTAAGGATAAATGAATGAGAATTTTACTCGTGTGTGTGTGTGTGTGTGTGTGAGCACATACAAACACTTTCACATGAATTGTGTGCCCCAGCATGGCTGCAGTCTAATGATTGAAACAAGTAAAATATAAGATGTATACTTAAGCGTCTCACTCCCTGTAAAGCATACTTCATCAATGACCATTCTACATTGTTCCTGTTAGTTTTGAATTGTCATTGATGTTTCCATAACTACTTTTTCCCCCCTCTGTGAAGAGGTGGTCCATATTAGTCTGGCCTCTATCCTTTGATGTATCCAGAATGATAGGCCTCTATCAGGAGATTATGCTCTACTGACATAGTTCTCAAGGTCATCGAGACCCCCAAACCACCACACAACAATAAGGACTGAACACACCCACAGTGGATATAAGAACTGGATATACACACCCACCCTATGGTGGATGTGTATTATCATTTTATTGACCAGACTATCAGATACTGTTATACATTGCTAGTCAAATTGCACTTAGCATTGTTTTAGTTTTTGAACGATGCCATCCTACTGGTTAGGTGAGTAAGCCAGCATTCCTCCTGATCAGAAGGGTATTCTGTCATAGGGTTACCTATCTACAGCTGAGTGGACTGGAATTATGTGAAATGAAGTGTTTTGCTCAAGAACACAATGCTCTCCCCAGTCTGGGAATTGAACTCAGGATCTAGCAATTGTGAGTGCAGTAACCTAACCACAAGGCCATGTGCCTTCACATTTATGTATATTATACCAAACTAAAAAATGAAACTCTGATGAGTGAAGTATGATCCTCTAACTCACACTGATTCTACCTGAAGATTAGGTGAAGGTACAAGTATCTGTGGAATAATCAGCCACTTAAATTATGATTTAGTAAGTCAGTCAATTCAGTTGGTTAACAGCTGAAATGATATACTCATCATCAAAATTGCTGGCAGTTCCATTTACATTTATACTCCTCATCATCATTTGACCTCTGTCTTCCATGTTGACATAGATTGGACAGTTCAACAAGATCTGACAAACCAGTGGGCTGCATCAGGCGTTAATGCTTTGGTATAGTTTCTACAGAATGTACTTGGTGCTTTTTTACATGACACCAGCACTAGTAAAGTCACCAAGTAACTTGCAGGACAAGACCTCCTTCACTGAGTGGTGGTATTGTATTGAGGGAGCTGGCATATGATAAAGGGACAAGAGGTGTCTCAGCTGGAAAGAGAGAAAAAATGGTAATGAGGTATCAGGGTATACACTGAAGGCACACGAAGGTGGATGTAAGAGAGACTGAGAATTGGGAAGAGTGGATGGGTAAATTCATGAGAGTGAAAGGAGAATCACAGATGGTTAGAGATAGGGGTAGAAGTGAATGCAGTGGATGGCAAACACAGATAGAGGTATGATAAAAGGTGAATATCAGTTCGAGGGGGAATGTGAAGAAAATCGTAGTGGTTCTGAAAGAAAGAGTGATAAGTGGCAGTACAAAAAGGAAGGATGGAGAGAAGCAGTATAATGAAAACTAGGAAGAATGTGAGAGAAGAATACACAGTGACAGAGATGGAAGTTAAAGATACACAGGGGTGAATGTAGTGAGGGACAAAGGTGATGGGAGGCATCGATGGTGTTCATGGTAAAAGAGCATTCAATGGAAAATAAAGTGATAATGAATGATATTGAGAATGCAGGGTAGGTAACAAATGGAAGTGCTTCCAAGGAAAAGGATAGTTGGTAGCACAAAAGGAAGATGAAATATATACAGTTCTGCTCTAATATAATTACAGTTGCTTACTAATTAGTGCTGTAATTATATTTATGTCCACTTTTTCCATTCTGCCTTGGATTGGACAAAATGTCATGAAGCAATATTCTGTGTTTAGCTTCCCTTCCTGTTGTTAACCCTTACCTATTTCTCAAGTAAGGTAGTTTTATTCCAGTGGTCTTCACATCACAATACTACCAATCTGCAGTTTGTATTGTTGACAGGAGGTATAAATGTCATACCTAATTATCCAAAAGGTGTCTGAGAAGACACAGAGACAAATACATGCACACAGGCATAAACACTATACATGTTGGTGTGTGTGTGTGTATACACACACACACACACACACACACACACTTCAATGATTGGACTGTAGCCATGCTGGGGTACCATCATGAAGGGTTTAGTTAAATAAATCAATCCCAGTACTTTTTTTTTCTAAGTGTGGTACTTATTTTATCAGTCTTTTACCAAACCACTAACTTACGAGAATGTAAACAAACCAACATTGGTTGTCAAGTGATGGAAATGGACACCCACACACACACACATATGATGGGATTTAACACCATTTCCATCTACCAATTAGCCTCACAGGGTATTGATCAATCTAAGGCTATAGTAAAAGACATTTGCCCAAGATCTACACAATGGGATGGAACCTGAAGCCATCTGAATATGAAACATTTCACCAACTTCACAACCATGTCTCCACCTAATATATGAATGTGAGTGTGTGTGTGTTTACTGTATTTAATTCTCAGTCTACATCCTCTATCTTCTACATATTTATGGTTCTCTTCATATTGCTAATAGAGCTAGTTTTGATATTTATTTCTTTATTGCCCACAGGAGGCTAAACATAGAGGGGACAAACAGTTTAAGTCAATTACATCGACCCCAGTGTGTAACTGGTACTTAATTTATCGACCCCGAAAGGATGAAAGGCAAAGTCGACCTCCGTGGAATTTGAACTCAGAACGTAACGGCAGACGAAATACCACTAAACATTTTGCCCGGCGTGCTAACGATTCTGCCAACTCGCCGCCCTGAGCTAGTTTTAATATTGAGCACCTCTCCATTCCATAGACGGATGTTCATACTGGAACACATTTTGACTTCCGTCCTGTGCAATATTTATTGTAACGATGTTAGGTGGATTCATATCAGCAACAGAAAAGACAAAATTAGGTCACTCCTAATAGTCTTTATAGTGTGTCCCTTTATTTTGGTGTACGAAAGAGAGAACCTGAATACTATATAAACATTGTATAGTTTCTTGTTTCTGGTATGTTTAGGTTTTGCTCTGAATTTATGATAGGATTTTTATCTTTTTTTTTTTTTTTTCTTTGTGCTGTCATTAGGAAGAAATTCGCATGTTTATGTTTTGATAAACAAAGCATACATTCACCCCTGCTGTACATAAATCTCTGGCTAAACCACAAGACCCCTCTCTGCAGAATGAACTGAAGAACATCTCAGTTTTGTCTGGTTACTGCTACCTTATCACAAGTGCCAACTGATGTCAGTCCCACAAAGAGAGCAAGCATCTTAGAGCTGCTTATAAAACAATCTATGAACAACAAGTGCTAATTTTACTCCTTTCCATATCAGTACTTTTTCTGGTGAGTTTGTATAAAATAACTAAGGTTCTGAGACATTGTGTATGTGGATAAGTTGTGAATAGTTTGTATGCAGCTCTAAGCTGCTTCTTCTCTGTAGAATGAATGTGAATCAATACTTCTGATAAGGAAGCAATAATTTGTTCAAACTAGTCGAGCTGTTTTGGGGTTTGTTCCACAGAGAGAGCCCTATGGTTAAATGATAACATTTATTTAAACAGCAAAGTTGAATGTATGGTTTGTTTATCAGATCTATTCCTGTAAACTTATTCTCATAATTCACACTCACACAAGTGCTCTTTCAGTACTTTGTTTTCATCATCATCATCATCATCGTTTAACGTCCGCTTTCCATGCTAGCATGGGTTGGACGATTTGACTGAGGACTGGTGAAACCGGATGGCAACACCAGGCTCCAGTCTGATTTGGCAGAGTTTCTACAGCTGGATGCCCTTCCTAACGCCAACCACTCAGAGAGTGTAGTGGGTGCTTTTACGTGTCACCCGCACGAAAACGGCCACGCTCGAAATGGTGTCTTTTATGTGCCACCCGCACAAGCCAGTCCAGGGGCACTGGCAACGATCTCGCTCGAAAATCCTACAGGAGCCAGTCAGGCGGTACTGGCAACGGCCACGCTCAAAATGGTGCATCTCATGTGCCACCCGCACAAGAACCAGTCCAGGGGCACTGGCAACGATCTTACTTGGCTTGCCGGGTCTTCTCACGCACAGCCCATTTCCAAAGGTCTCGGTCCGTAGTCATCGCCTCGGTGAGGCCCAATGTACGAAGGTCTTGCCTCACCACCTCAGCCCAGGTCTTCCTGGGCCTACCTCTTCCACGGGTTCCCTCAACTGTTAGGGTGTGGCACTTTTTCACGCAGCTATCCTCCTCCATTCTCACCACATGTCCATACCAGCGCAATCGTCTCTCTTGCACGCCACAACTGATGCTTCTAATGTTCAGCTTTTCTCTCAAGATACTTACACTCTGACGGGTATTCACATTGACATTACACATCCAACGGAGCATACTGGCTTCATTCCTTGCGAGCTTACGTATGTCCTCAGCAGTTACAGCCCATGTTTCACTGCCATGTAGCATGGTTGTTCGTACGCATGCGTCATACAGTCTGCCTTTTTGAATAAGAATATTTATTCCTGACATAATTTATTTCATAATTACAAACAGCCATTGTAATCCATTGCTTAAACATCCCTTCTATACACACGTGTACTAAATGAATACTTAAATTGCAGTTGAATTAAAATTTAAAACTCCTAGTTGGGCCATTAAAGTAATGACCTAAATTAGCTATGTTGGTTTGTTAGATACTGGTTGGTCTGTGTGCTACCGATACCATGTATAAACGAAGCAAAATTCATTGAAATTTAATTGATTAATATCAAAAACAATAATGATAATGGTAAATATGCTAAAATAAAACTGCATGCTTCTTTCCATTGAAGAGCATTGATGTGAAAGAAAAGTTATGAAGATGATGTCATTCATATTGCCATTGTTACATGTGCAGATGTAATACCATCTTTCAGTGTGAATAAAAGTAGGCTAGGTTTTCTGATTGTCCCATATTTCTAAACTATCAAAATAATTTATGCAAGGTATCACCTGTTGCTGACTTCTATTGATTCTTCTAACTGTAGCCCACAACAAAGAAGAAAAGAAGGAAATCAACTCAACTTAGTGACTGAGATGCCAACATTTAGCTTGATTCATTGATTTTGTCAGATATCTCTCAAGCTTTTATAAAACATCTTAAAAGGAAACAGTTGCTCAGCTCTTTCTTGATTGATCTGAACTTGACACTTGATATGCAGTTTTATTCTCTTTTCCCCTCTCTTACGAAAGACCCTGCTTTTCTGAACCAGTTAGCCGCATGCCATCTTCACCCAAGCTCAACTCACTTGTCTCTCATCCTTCTCCTCCTTTTACCTTTTTTCTCATCCCCCCCCCCACACACACACACACACATGCACATACACACTAAATATGTCAACTCATTCTTTCACCTCATGCTTCTTTTTTGCAAGCGTTGGCCCACAGATGTTCAACTAAACAGGAACTGCATCTGTCTCAATGGTCTGGATAGAGAAAACCACACTTCCTGAATACTAACACTCCCTGTCTGGTTTATGAAATCATCATCAGTTTACTTCCACTTTCCACACTAGCATTGGTTGGATGGTTTGTCATGGTCCAAGCTTACTTTTGTTTTTAAAATTACTACACTCTTAGATAGGTCTCAGAATCGTGTCATATGTTCCATTTTTGACATGGTTTCTATGGTTGCATGTCCTCCACAACATCATCCATTTAGTGTATACAGGTGCATTTTATTAAGGCTCTAATGATAGAGTTGTCAAATCCTCAACAGAAATAAAGGGTTCTCTCAGCACCACTCATTTGCTAACCAATTTACGGAGTGTACTAATACATTTTATTGTGACACCAACATTAATGAGACTAAAATGTCTTCACTACTGTTCATTGTCTCTTTTCATTCAAGTTCATATGCCACAAGCCGCAAACTATCCTCTTCATCTTCCTGTTATTAAGAGGACAGCTGTAACTCTGGGGTTAAGTTGGCTTTTTAGAAATTCTAAAGATAGATAGAGCTAATGCACAACTCCAGTATCTATAGCGTTTTGTGACAGACTGATTTTCTCTTGAATGGTATCTAATTTTAAATTATTGCAGATAGTTTTCTCACAAACTCCATTGCTTATACTCTGGATGGGAAAATCTAAATTTATTGTTTAACTCTGGGTCAACAGACATTCCCTTAATGTCCATCCCATCTTTTTTTTTTATACAGCATAATGTAGATGGGATTACATTGTCTAGCATACCATTAATTTAAGATGGTAGAGTATGATTTAAGTAATATTTAGCTACTATTTCTACCAGATCAAGCAACCACATAATGGTCCTTTCATATGGTTGGATAAGCAATCTAAGATAGTGAAATTGAATATCTCCTGCAAATAGGACTGCAAACTATTTTTCTTTTTTTTATGTAGGTCTATATTTTGTCTGTGTCTTTTACCTGAAAGCAGTAGCACATGTGAGACTTGGCTCTTATTTCTAGTAGATCAAGCGATTACATAGAGGCTCTTGCATTGGCTCCTCTGATTATTTTTAGTTAACTTATTACTTCTAGCTGTAGATATATGTATTTTTAACCATAGCAGATGCAACTGTTAACACCAGTGAATGACAAACGGGAAGTAATTACGTTATTGCATAGAATTTGGCACAACTAAATACAAAGGACCCATTCTTGAGCAGGACTTGTTTACAAAACTGTTTCAGTTGTAACAAACAGCTGAATTTTAACATTTCTCTTCTACTTAATGTCACTGTTTAAAGGTGGAGCTAAATGTTAAAAGATATCATTATATCTGAGAGACGCAGGTGTTTGGCTGAATATTTTCCTCAATAACAATGATCAGCAATTTTATTTATTTGTATTTATTTATTTTCAACAGAGGTGAAATTAGCTTTTCTGAATGCATTCTGGACATTAATTCCAAATTTTTTGTCTAATTTTTTGTAATATTTTTTTATTCTTTCACTTGTTTCAGTCATTTGACTGCAGCCATGCTGGAGCACTGCCTTAAAGGGCTTTTTAGTCGTAGAAATTGACCTTAGGACTTATTCTTTGTAAGCCTAGTACTTATTCTATCAGTCTCTTTTGCCAAACCATTAAGTTACGGGGGTGTAAACACATCAACATTGGTTATCAGACAATGATTGGGGGGACAGACACACACAAACAAATTATATATATCATCATCATCATCGTTTAACGTCTGCTTTCCATGCTAGCATGGGTTGGACAATTTGAGGACTGGTGAACCAGATGGCTATACCAGGCTCCAATCTGATTTGGCAGAGTTTCTACAGCTGGATGCCCTTCTTAATGCCAACCACTCCGAGAGTGTAGTGGGTGCTTTTACATGCCACCGACACGAGTGCCTGTCAGGCAGTACTGGCAACGGCCACCCTCAAATGGTGTTTTTACGTGCCACCACAGGAGTCAGTCCAGCAGCACTGGCAATGACCTCGCTCGAATGTTTTGTTCACATGCCACCAGCACAAGTGCCAGTAAGGCGACGCTAGTAATGATCACGCTCATATATATATAATCATGTGATTGGATTGCCATTGACTCTCATGAGTTAATCCACTCTTTGATGTCTTGTTTTTCATCCTACAGCATGTCCCAAAAGCAACTTACTAAGCAGTCACTGACAACCTGGATTACATGTGACCAGTAGTGCTGAAGAATGACCTCTGTGTGTTTGTGCACCTTTGTCTAGACACCAAATGATGGTTGTAAATGAGCATCCTTGTCATACTAGTGAGATTGTTCATTTCCAGTCTTCTGTGAGAAACATGTCTGGCCATGGGGACATATTACCTTGCTTGGAAACAGATTGGGGTTGTTGACAGAAGATAGTCCAACTGTAGAAAATCTGACACAACAAATTTTTCTGACCCATGCAAGATTTGAAAATCATCATTCGATGTTTGTTTTCCATGCAGGCATGGGTTGGATGGTTTGACAAGAGCTGGCTAGCCAGAGAGCTGCCCTGCCTCCATCTGTCTGTTTTGACATGGTTTCTGCAGCTGGATGCCCTTGTTAACACTAACCACTTTACAGAGTGTGCTGGGTGCTTTTTACATGGCATTGGCACAAGTGCTTGTCACATGGCACAAGGACATTAAAATAACGAGGAT
The DNA here is from genome assembly GCF_046866305.1 of Octopus bimaculoides. NCBI lineage: Eukaryota > Metazoa > Mollusca > Cephalopoda > Octopoda > Octopodidae > Octopus > Octopus bimaculoides. Next base: position 170,228,608 of record NC_142928.1, on the reverse strand, counting down.
GATACACATCCACACAAAATACATTAACATGCAAAATGTAATATTGATTTCTACTATATGTACAGGGCCTCAAATTTGGGAGGGCAACACTACAGCTGATTGTATGAACACCTAGTATGTGACGAGGTAGGGGTTAAAGTTTGAATGTAGATTATAAAGCTAAACACTGAAAGGCATTTTGTGTGTTATCCCACATACAAACTATTGAAAACATGTTGACAATGGAAAGGAAACTGAAGACATAAGGTTAAGCAAGCCTTACTGATAAACCAAACCAATTCAACCCATGTTAACCCAGACAAAGAAAAAATACCAAAAGCCATTCAGGAAACTTCTGCATAGTCACTCAACCTGCAAGAGATAGCAACCAAATTTCCCTCAAATGTCACGTTAGATGATTCAATCTTGATACACTATTTCTAAGAGACCTGAGAAAATGAAAAGAAAAAAAAAGAAAAATGGTCACAGCTGGAATATTTTTGATAGTAGTTCTGCTACATGAGAATTCAACAAACAAATGATACACAACAAGCAACAGACAAATGTTTCACTTGGAAACTCAGAAGAAACATGCAATATTCCCCATTGAACAGGTCACTTATCCATTGTGGCGATAACCCCTAGATATATCTGGCACTTGTTTTCAGCTGAGTGGACTGGAAAAATGAGAAATTAAGTGTTTTGCTCAAGAACACAATATATTGCTCAGTCTGAGAATTGAAACTGCAACCTTACAATTATGAGTCCAGTACCTTAGCTACTAGGCCACACACCTTTATTAATAATGGTAGTAATGACAAAATACAAAATTTAATAAGAGGGCTTCTAGAAATCAGATCCAGTTACACCTGTTTACTGCCATATTTAAATGTTATAAACCTATTAAATATAAGAAAATGACAAGTTGAATGAAAACAACAATAAAAAAATATCTACAACCTGCCAATTAGAATGTTCAGATTATTGTACAATTGTGAAAAACTCTTATGAAACTTAACCTTAGACATCCTTGGACAATATATATTATTAATACCTGAATACAGTAGAAGCTGCTTATTGTGATCATTTTGGGATGAACTTTTTCTAATAATGACAACTGGATAAAAAAATAAGAGTGGAACCCATTAATTTTGATAATAATAACCAGTTGATAATCTATGATTATAAGAAGCTTCCTCTTTATTTTGATGTTAGACATGGTGTTGATGTCCAGCTCCAGGTCAGCCTTGATGAATCAGACCTATAATCAAAGGTATTTCAGCCATGGCCATCCCAACTTTTTATATCACACCTAAAGATGATTGGGTGTGATTTCAAGTAGATTTGGCTGCTGTTTTTTTTTTTTTTTTGCAACTCAAACAACTGTATTTAAGATGTATACTTCCAATGACATCATTTGGAAAGAAAGAGTAATTTTGTAAGTTGTTTTCTGATTCAAAATTATCATTATATTTCTTACTTAAAAATTATATATAAACTGCATCTGGTGGTGGGACTCTGGTATAAGAGTTTCAGGATTTTGAGGAATGCAGAGCCACCTCTTAGCCACTTTTATTCCCAGGTCATTTCTGACCCAGCATTATAGCACCAGTCAGGGACCCCAGCTATGGGTTACTTAGCTTGCCATGGAATTACCTCTGGAAGGTCACTTACAAAAACTCCCAACAGACCCAGAGCATGAGGCCCTTCAGTTCTTTAGTTGCTCATCTAATGGAAAATGACTTTATATAAATCTTGCATCCTGATAACTACTGAACTTGTCGTACTTGTTGCACCAAGCCAATAAAAGTTTGAAGGATGAGAGAGTGAGACTGGCTCAGCACAAACCTTGCCCATTACAATTATATTCATCATGCTGGTTGTTCAGCAAACCAGAATGCCAACACCATCACACCTTTTTCATAAGTTCATTGGCAATAAGGACAAGTAAAGGATGCTACTAAAAGTCTTCAGTTTTGACCCTGCACCCAGGCAGTCATAGGGTGATTGTTGTTTTCCAGTTGGAGAGCTGTTCAGGCTCCATGTCTGTTCTAGCATGGTTTCTACATTTGGATGCCCCTCCTAATGCCAACCATCAAATAAGTACATACTTAGCTGTTTGCTTATGAAACTTGCTTCCCAGCCATGTGGTCTAAGGTTCAGTTCAACTGTGTGACACCTTGGGCGATTGTCTTCTACTGTAGCCCTGACCTGACCAAAAACCTTGTGGTTGACAGTATCTTGTCATATAAATATATATATAATGTGTGTGTGTGTGTATACCTTTGATTTGACATCATGTGATGGTTGTTGTGAACAAGTATTGCTGCTATACAAGTGATGTTGTTCGTTTACAGTCTTCCATGAAATCCATGTTTTGCCATGGGAAATATTGCTTTGTTTGGAACAGGAAGGGCATCCACCTGACCATGCAAGTATGAAGAAGTGGATGTTAAATGCTGATGATAATAATGATATATGTCACAAACTGAACAAAATCAATGAAACTGGGTAACAAAAAATTTCTATAGGCGCAGGAGTGGCTGTGTGGTAAGTAGCTTGCTTACCAACCACATGGTCCCGAGTTCAGTCCCACTGCGTGGCACCTTGGGCAAGTGTCTTCTACTATAGCCTTGGGCCAACCAAAGCCTTGTGAGTGGATTTGGTAGATGGAAACTGAAAGAAGCCTGTCGTATATATATGTGTGTGTCTGTGTTTGTCCCCCGATGCTGGTGTTTACGTCCCCGTAACTTAGCGGTTCAGCAAAAAGAGACCGATAGAATAAGTACTAGGCTTACAAAGAATAAGTCCTGGGGTCGATTTGCTCGACTAAAGGCGGTGCTCCAGCATGGCCACAGACAAATGACTGAAACAAGTAAAAGGGTATGATTTGGGATATTTGAACCAGAAAGCACTTTATATTTTAATTTCAAAACTGTCTTAATTTTTCAGTCACATGACTGAGATGAGACCAATTAATTTTCAATAAACAAATTTGAAATGTTTCATATTTATCAGAAAATTTGCATATATTCATTCCCATTTATCCAGCATAATTTGTACGTTTACAAAGAGCTTGTGAGTTTTAATATTGTAGGGTGTAGGTTAGGAAAATTAGCAGCAAATGTGGCTTTAGTAGCTGGAGTATCCTAAAAAGTTAGAGAGCATGTTGACAGTAGATCAGACAGCTCGACTACAATTTATGAAGTGAGATAGTTTGCTGGTTTAGGGATGTCTGGAGACATCTCTAGTTTTCGTAATGATTGTCTGAGAAAAATTGTGATGGTAAGAAAACACCTCCCAGTTAGTGATATTAGGTAACTTGTCAGCATATCACTAAGGTTAATTACTCCGATGACATCCTCATGCAAAACAACTGTGAAGTTAATGTTGACATATTTAAAGCAGTAAGCTGCATAAACGCCAATTGAAAATAATTATGCAGTAGAGAAACAACATTAGCTCAGTGACCAGTATTATTTTAATCATTTTGGCAAATATGTGAGACAGCTCCAGACATGTTTCGGTTTTATTTGGCAAAACAAACGCTTTGCCATTCTTCCTAAAGTAGTGATGGGAGGAGATTACTAAATAAATGTACAATGTGGTGATGATGATGAGTAAGCACTGAAAAATTAGCATATTTAACAAAATAAAATAATTAGCTCCTGAGAGAAATTACTCAGCGATGCCATATGCATAGATTGTCACAAATCTGCAATAAACCAACCTTCCATGTGTCTTAATCCTATATAATCTTATCAGATTTGATCTGCCTGCTTCTTCCTAGTTCTTCCTTAGTCTGTATCTCTTGCGGATGCCTTGTAACATCACATCATGGTGTGATATGACTCAATGTATATTATTCTTCTACATCTGTGTAGTTACCTTCTCTGTATAGTCACATTAACTTTCAACACTAACCAGGCACAGGAGTGGCAGTGTGGTAAGTAGCTTGCTTACCACCCACATGGTTCCGGGTTCAGTCCCACTGCGTGGAACCTTGGGCAAGTGTATTCTACTATAACCTCAGGCCAACCAAAGCCTTGTGAGTGAATTTGGTTGGCAGAAACTGAAAGAAGCCTGTCGTATTTATGTGTGTGTGTGTATCTGTGTTTGCCCCCCACCCATCCACCCCCATCTCTTGACAACTGATTTTGGTACCTTTACATCCCCGCAACTTAATGGTTTGGCAAAAGAAACCAATAGGATAAGTATTAGGATTACAAAGAATAAGTGCCGGGGTCAATTTGTTCAACTAAAGGCAGTGCTCCAGCATGGCCACAGTCAAAGAACTAAAACAAATAAAAGAATATATATATATATATATAAACGGGTCTTTTTTTACCAGAACAGCTCCCATAGGTCATTCACCTGCACTTAATTGTTGATTCCCCACATCTAACCGCTGAACTTGTAAACCCATTAAAGACTTTATCAGAGTCATTACATGCAAAATAGAATTGTTGCTGCTCTTTCATTATTACCTTGCATCAAATGTCATCTTTCCATTCACTTTTTTTGCATAACTGAACATAGACTACTGAGTATAATTGTAAATAGTTAAAGCATAAAATAAAATATACTACAGAAATTGCTTTGCGTTTCCAGATTAAACAGAATGAACAAAAATGTCAAAGATTAGGCACAGGCGTGGCTGTGTGGTAAAAAGCTTGCTTCCCAAACCATATGGTTCTGGGTTTAGTCCCATTGCATGGCATTTTAGGCAAGTGTCTTCTATTATATCTTCAGGCTGACCAAAGTTTGTGAGTGGATTTGGTAGACAGAGACTGAAAGAAGCCCATTATGTGTGTCTTTGTGTCTGTTTCTGTCCCCCACCACCACTTGACAACTGGTGTGGGTGTGTTCACATCCTTGTAACTTAGTCATTTGGCAAAAGAGATTAATGAAATAAGTATCAGGCTTTGAAATGAAAACTCCTGGCATTGATTCATTCAACTAAAAATTCAAGGTGGTGCCCCTGCATGGCCACAGTCTAATGACTGAAACAAGTAAAAGATAAAAGAAAAGATTAAAGTTTATCATACACAAGGATATAATATGAAACAAAAAAAGAGTGGAAGAAAAACTTAGCTGGACTCAATGCAGGGTAATGCTGAGAAAAAAGCACAGTTTGTTTATCCTTAGTTAAATTTTTGTCGTCTTACAGTTGTTTAGTAAAGAGAAACTGAAAGAAGCTTATCGTGTGTGTGTATATATAGTGCCCATGGAAGAGGGAGACCCAGGAAGACATGGGATGAAGTGGTAAGGACCGATCTCAGGAAGTTGGGCCTCGAGGAGGAAATGACAGTGAACAGAGATGTCTAGTGATATGAAGTTCTTGAGAAGACCTGCTCACGTCAGCAAAACTGAGTTCTAGAAGCACTGTGTGTCCCACCCCCACTTAACAAGAAAACTCACTTTGCCACAACAAACCAAACTCATCTCTACATCTCTTCTATTCCTCACATTACTGCTTCATGTACTTTGATTACCTCTCACTCGCCAATCCTGTCCTCTTGGCCCTGTGCCACTGTATCATTGCTCTCTGCTGGCCCTCCAGCTTGTGTGTTCTACCCACATGTCCTGTCTCACTTTAGTATGTATCTGCTAGCCCCCAATCTGTGTGTTCTACTCACCCGTAACTCCTTCATACACTATGCCTAGCTCTCACACCCCTGTTCCTCTGTATCATTGCTATCCGGTAGCCCCCCCCCCAACTCCAGACATACCTAGATCATTCATCACTTACTCGCACTCTTTATTCACATTCCCTTTGCAGTTTCCTGTCACATTATGGCATTTGAACCTCAAGGGTATGCCCTGGCACTTGCCACTATCCATATCTCTCTCTTCCCTTACTCAACCATCACATTTATATTCTGATCCCTGTTCCTTGTGAGTATGCCCAGCATTTTGCAACCATCTCTATCCTGCTGTCTCCCACTCTCTCTCCTCCTGCACTTCCCTCTGGTTGGGTAACTGTGTATTTCCTTTGCGGTAGCACACCTCTTTCTGTCTTCATTCTTGATCTTTTTCTCTCCAGCCGGGTAACCTTGTACTTCTTCTACAGCAAGACACTTGTATCTGTGTCACTATAACCTTTTCATCATCTAACACAGGATCACCTCCTCCAATGCCTCCTCCCCTATTGAAAGTTTTTATCTTGCAAGTACTTGGTAACCATGTAGGTGCCACTTAAAAGCACCCGGTCCACACTGTAAAGTAGTTGGTGTTCGGAAGGGCATCCAGCTGTTAAAACCTTGCCAAAACTGACCTCGCCTGTGTTTGTACCACATAAAAAACACGACTCACCTCATCTATGCTTGTGCCACAAAAAAGCACTAAGTCCACTCTGCTGAGTGGTTGGTGTTATGAAGGGCATTCAGCTGTACAAATCCTGCCAAAACAGTCACAGAAGTCTGGTGCAGGCTTCAGCCTAGCCGGCTCTTGTGAAACCATCCCACGCATGCTAGCATGGAAGGCAGATATTAAATAATAATGATGATGATATATATATGTGTGTATATATAGATATATATATATATGTGTGTGTACATATAGATATGTGTGTGTGTAAAGACCCCCTTTAGCAACGAATGACCATAGGATTGCACCTGTAAAGTTTCCCTCTGAGGCACAAGCCCAAGCAAGGTTGTTTGTAGAAAACCAGCAGTCACCCTTGCATACCATTCTCCCTTCTCCATGCCACCAATCTTGTCCAAGGGAAAGGCAAGGGGCTCTACAGCTTGAGACCAGTGATGTTGCAACTCATTTCTACAGCTGAATGAACTGAAACAATTCAAAATAAAGTGTTGTGCTCAAGAACATAACACTCAGCATGGGCCAGGAGTTGAACTCACAACCTCATGATAGTAAGCCCAACACTCTAACCACTGAGCCATACACCTTCACATCTAATGAGGAGCTTACTTTCGAAACCAGCGTAAGTGCATATTTGCTCGATTTCATGATAACCATTAAAACACAATCTGCAAACTACTGGCTTCACACACGTGAAATTTTTTTCAGTCAAACTGGGATAGATGCCATAGAGACAGTAGGTGAATCTTAGTCTTCCAATCAAAATCAGATATATTCAGGTGGTTGTTTTAAACAATTACTCAAAAGTCATTCTGAAGCATATATCTGGTTTTGAAAGTAAGCTCTTCATGTATATACACGCATACATACACATGTGTGTTTGTGTTATTGTTTCCTTGTCTTGACTTTATGCAATGGTTGTAAACAAGTGTGACTGCCTTGCAAATAATGTCTTACATTTCCAGCCTTCTGAGAAAACATGTCTTTTTCATAAGGGAATATCAATTCACTGGGGAACAGGTGAGGGTTGGTCACAGGATGGGTCAAGCAGTGAGATCATGTCACAGGAAGGGTTAAGTAGTGAGACCCTGTCACAAAAGAGCTTCTGAGAAGAGCAAATCAATGACCACTGCAAGACATTATAGTAGAATATCAATTCCACCTGATTGGCCACATTTTCTGTCTAGCTGACCAACAGCCATGACATGAGTACCTCCTATTGGCAAGTGTAAAAGAGGGCAAGCTAAAGATCACTTGACAGCAGGCATTTGAAGATGACCTGAAGACAATCAACATTACATGAAATGGATATGCAAGAGTAGCAACCAACCAAACCCAGTGGAAGAAGCTTGCTGCCTAATACACTGAGAAGTACAGGAGAACCTATATATGGTGGATTTCTTTCTGTTTCTGTCTACCAAATCCACTCAAAAGGCTTTGGTTAGCCCAGTGCTACATTAGTGGACAACTTGTCCACCGTGCCACACTTTAAGACTGAACCTAAAACCATACTGTTTTACTTGTTTCAGTCATTTGACTGCGGCCATGCTGGAGCACCGCCTTTAGTCGGGCAAATCGACCCCAGGACTTATTCTTTGTAAGCCTAGTACTTATTCTATCGGGCTCTTTTTGCCGAACCACTAAGTTACGAGGACATAAACACACCAACATCGGTTGTCAAGCGATGGTGGGGGACAAACACAGACAAACAAACGCACATACATATATATATATATATATACATATATACAATGGGCTTCTTTCAGTTTCTGTCTACCAAATCCACTCACAAGGCTTTGGCTGGCCCGAGGCTATAGTAGAAGACGCTTTCCCAAGGTGCCACACAGTGGGACTGAACCCGGAACCATGTGGTTGGTAAGCAAGTTAGTTACCACAGTCACAATTATTTGAAGCTGAAGCATTATTCTATTGTTGATACTCCAAGTTAGTTGTTTCTGTTCTTCTCATGTCATACAGAAACAAAATGGAGAACTTGGAGTAATAATGCAGTGAAGCCTCTGCTGTGAATGAGCTATATATGTATTGCGTGCTTTTTCTTTCCTTTTGTTTATACTTTCAACACACACACACACACACACACACACACACACACACACACACACACACACACACTGTCTATCTTTCAGTCTCTCTCTCCCACTGAATGTCATTAAATTTCATAGAGGAATCAGTCTCAATTATGGTGTGTAGCTGAAGTTAAATATTTTTTCATTAATGATGCTGTATAGACAGAATTAAGTGTGAACTGCACAGAATGGTCTTTACTTGAAGTAATGTGGTCACATTGATCATTATTAATGTGTCAGTTTATGTATATATTATCCTCTTCTCAATAAATTAGGAAATCTTTTGTATAAGCTGATTGGAAACAGTTTGTTTCCATTATTTGTCTGAAGCACCTTCTTTACAAAAATCTTCCCATGAGAGAAAGGGAAATTGTTTAGCTTGATTGCCAAATTAGCACTACTAAATGAAATCTCCGCTGCCAAATTAACCATTCTTTGTAATGTTGCAGCAGAGTCTTATAGTATGAGCCTTCATTTTATCAGGTGTATGAGGTGGTGCTGAAAAGTTCCTGGCTTTGGGTGAAAGAAAGTACAGGAGGATCAGTTAATTATCATTTTATTTAACACTTAATTTCAAAAGAACATCTTTAATTAACTGCAAACCATTTAGTTATTGTTGATTCAGTTTAAGTGATCCCTGATTGAGCATATGATTATAGTCAATGTGTCCTTTCCCTTTTTTTAAAAAATACTTGGATGAGATTTGAGTGGTTTGGCTGCTACTTTTAGCAAATTGACTGCCTGCATAGCAGTTTTCCCTGAATGGCTTTAGTAATTATGTATGTTATCTCGGAGCACAACACAATAGACATACTGATATTTTTAAGCTATCTTCTTGCTCACTAGGTTTCAGTCACATTTATTTGTGCTACATTAGATTAAATATTTTCTATTAATATAAAGCATTTTATTAAAATCTAATTTATTAGCCAATTCATCTGTTATTTCATAAACTGGACTTGAAGTATAGCATCTCATCCAAAGTCTTCATTGTCTGCAATGTATCTTGGTTATTGCTTGCTACCAACTCAGCATTTTTGCTTGCTTTTTCTGACATATGTCATCCATATGTATTTCATGTTAATTATAGCAAAATCTATTGTCAAAGCCTAAAATAGTTGCTAATTATTTCTAATGCTGTCCAACCTAATAAATTTATAAAATTTTTATATATATATATATATATATATATATATATATATACATATACATATATATATATATATATGACATGAGGCATTATAAGCAGCAGTTGAGAGAGAATGGAAGCAACAGTTGTTTCACTGCTCCTGTTGCTCTTTTTGTCTCTCAAATTTGGTGTTATAATGTGCAAACATTTAAAAATCTTCACAGTTGATTATAATATCTGGTCTGTGAGCTTGTTGCTCATCACAAACATTGAACTGGAGTTAGTCATCTTTATATTGGGCATTATATAAATTAGCTTACTCATCATACCAGCGCAAAGTGGGAGACGAGTTATCTTGTGGAGCTAAAATTATAAAGGTGAAATAGCCCAAAAAGTATTTATAGTACATAGTTTAGGCAAAGGTGTAGCTGTGTGGTCAAGAAGCTTGTTTCTCAACCAAGCAGGTTTGGGTTCAGTCCTACTGTGCATCACTTTGGGTAAGCATCTTCTACATTTGCCCCAGGCTGACTCCAAAGCCTTGAGTGGATTTGGTTGAAGGAAACTGAAAGAAGCCCAACATGTATGTGTGTGTGTATGTTTGATTCTGTGTACCCTTGTCATGACACCATGTGTTGACTGTAAATGAACATCACCATAATACAAGTGGTGTTCATTTCCAGTCTTCCACAGAAAACATGTCTAACCATGGAGAAATATTATCTTGTTCAGAAACGCTTAAGGGTTGGCAACAGGGAGGGTATCTGGATATAGAAAACCAACCTCAACAAAAAATTGGACATTAAATAATGATGATGAATTTAAGAAGAGGAATTATCAGATGTTCTTTTGTGTAACCGATAATGTGATTGAGTAACATGTGATAGATTTACAGTTAAATTTTTGTGTGTGTGTGTCTCTCTGTCTCAGTTGGTGCTTATAATGCTCACTCTTTGTATTATATGTCAGTATTAAACTCAGGAGACAGACACAAAGCTGATGGTTTCAGTTTCCATAACTAAAAATTTTGGTTCATTTCCTAACAGCACGTCCCATTATTTGGATAACCTATCATTAGTAATTAGGCATGTTTTCATGATTGATCTTTACTATTTCCTAGTTAGTTAATTGTAATATAAAATTATTATTTCTGAACTTTACATACTGTTATTTACTTTTTGTATGTTTCGGAAAGGTATTCACTTTCTTTTGCTAATTAGTAAAAGATAGAAAAGTTCCTTCGTGTGTTCAGTGTAATTAATATATAATTTGAATTAGCAATTGTTGGTAATTAATTGTTAGAAAAATGTAGCAGGTGAAAGAGAGAACCTATCTCAAAACACAGTATAATGTAGTACTAGAGAGAAATTTGTTATCGTCGTGGAGCCCCTAAGCATACAGATAAAATGTTGCAGCTTGACAGTCCCATGCTTTCTCTAGACATAGTGTATCTAGGCTTACATTGTTTAATGTCTTTATTTTTCTTCTCACTACAATTTTTATACTAAGAGAAACCATGAAAGTTTACAAAATTTTTTTTTTTTTTTTTTTCATCCTTAATTTACATTTCCGATACTATCTATTTTGTAGCTGTTCTGGACCCTAGATAAACAAACTTGACCCTGTCTGATTGTACAATTATTTCTAGTTGTTCTGTGTTATATTTTAGCTGTTAAAATCTATTTATCCTCTCTCTCTCTCTCTCTCTCTTTCTCTCTCTCTCTCTTTCTCTCTCTCTCTCTCTCTCTCTCTCTCATATAAAATATCTTAAGTGTTAGCTGATGGTGTCAAAAATCTTGATATATTACAGATTTCCTTACTAAAATTCCCAAGAAGTCTATCTCAAGCTCTTTCAATTAAAATATTTGTTTCATACACTAGTGTAACTATGCCATCAATAATGACTTCGAATATCTATATCTTACTTAACTGTATTAAAAATGCTAATAAAATAAAAGTGCAATAATTTCTGAAATGTACTTTTCATTAGCGTAGTTACTAGTTACAACTTAAGTAGAACATATTGTCTACGTTGACCATTGGTTGAATGTGAATATGAGCTCCTACAATATATGTCTGAGTACTCTGAAACAGTAAGGTCTTCCTTTTGGAAGTCCTAAAATTTAGGCTCTCATTGATAGAAATCATCATCGTCATTTAACGTCCGCTTTCCATGCTAGCATGGGTTGGACGATTTGACTGAGGACTGGTGAACCAGATGGCTACACCAGGCTAGCTGGATGCCCTTCCTAACGCCAAATACTCCGAAAGTGTAGTGGATGCTTTTACGTGCCACCGGCACGAAGGCCAGTCAGGCGGTACTGGCAACGGCCACGCTCGAAATGGTGTATTTTACGTGCCAACTTGCACAGGAGCCAGTCCAGCAGCACTGGCAACGATCTTGCTCGAATGTCTTACACATGCCACCAGCACAAATACCAGGAAGGCGACGCTGGGCACAGGTGCCAAGTTGAATTTTGTGACCTTGATATGGGTTTTGAGGACTACTTATGGGAGATATTTAGTATAGAAGAAATTCTAGTCATTTTGGCACTGGGGGTTTGCCTTTGAGACAGTAATTGCTAAAACAGCTATCACTTGGTGTTTCTGCTGCAAAATATTTTGTTATACAACTGGCACTTGTCCAGTTCTCCACAGTGATGTGGTTCAATATTCACTTCACTGAATGGTTCATTGTTTGCTCTTACATAAAGAATTTGATTTTTCTATTTCTCATAGCTTCTGCCTTAAGATATCTATTTATTCCATTTTCCTTCAGATTTTTATTGAATTCTTTGTGCTGTTCTTTCTTTTATATCTGCCATCCTTAAATGTTTTCTTCTACAGTTTCTATACTTTGGCATGGCTGCATGGTTAAGAAGCTCACTTTGCAACCATATGGTTTCAGGCAGTCCCACTTCGTGGTACCTTGGGCAAGTGTTTTCTACTATAGCCCCAGGACAACCAATGCCTTAAGTGAATTTGGTAGATGAAAGCTATGTAGAAGCCTGTCATGTGTGTGTGTGTGTGTGTGTATGTATTAGGTCATCCCATAAATAATATGGTTTTTTATACTTTATTTTTCAAGATTAAGATAAACAAAGTTCTTTCTTAATCTAAAATATACTCTCCTTCATTTTCTACAATGCTCTTCCATCTATCTGGTAGACTTGCAAGGCCTCTCTTACAAAATTCACTTGTCTGTGATGGAAAATACTCCAATACTGTTCTGATCTCATCTACAGAATTCACATTTTTTCCATCCAAATGACTTTGAAGACTGCGGAATAAGGGATAATCAGGTGGGGCAATGTTCAGTGAATATGGTGGGTGGGGCATCGTTTCCCATTCAATCTGCTCCAGCGTTTGGAATGTCGTCCTTGCTGTATGTGGCCGAGCATTATCCTGATGTAAGGAGATTTCTGCGGGACAACCTGTTGAAAGCCACCGACCAGATTTGTGGGTGGTGTAAGGTCCCCTCCCGACCCAGAGTAACGTGGTGGTGGAACAAGGAGGTAGACAGGGCTATGAGACAAAAGAAACAGGCTTGGAAGGACTGGAAGAACGGTGGTAGCAGGGAATTGTACCAATGTGCCAGAAGGGAGGCTAGGCGACAGGTTTATTTAGCCAGAGGGGAAGCAGATAAGGAAAGATTTGCCAATGTTCTGCGCCGTGAGGACCAAAGACTCGAGGTATTTCGTGTTGCAAGACAGTGTAGGAGAGAGAATAGTGATGTTGAAGGAGAGAAATGTGTCCGCATGGATGATGGTACGCTTGCATTAAATGAGGATGCAAAGAAAGAGGTCTGGAGATGCCACTACGATAGATTGCTTAATAAAGAGAATGAATGGGAGAAAGAGAGCCTGCCGTATGTCGACCCAATAGAGGGACCAGCTATCCGAGTTGATAGTACCAGGGTAGATAAAGCAATTAAGAGTATGAAGACCGGGAAAGCCCCCGGCCCATCAGGAATCACTGCAGAGATGCTCAAAATATCTGGCAGTGTTGGCTATAGCCTAGTCACCCGTATTACGAACCAAGTGATACACGAAAGAGTCATACCCAATGACTGGTGTAGCAGCATCATAGTCAACTGCTACAAAGGTAAAGGTGACGCTTTAGATACAAATAATTACAGAGGCATCAAGCTGTTAGATCAGGTTATGAAAGTTACAGAGAGGGTCATAGCCCAACTAATTAGGGAGCGAATCAATTTAGATGAGATGCAGTTTGGGTTCGTGCCAGGTAAAAGCACTACTGATGCCTTATTTCTAGTGAGACAGTTGCAGGAGAAATACCTAGCTAAGGATAAACCTCTGTACCTGGCTTTCGTTGACATGGAGAAAGCCTTTGACAGGGTCCCCCGATCCCTTATCTGGTGGTCAATGAGGAAACTTGGGATAGAAGAATGGTTAGTGAGAGCTGTGCGAGCCATGTACAGAGATGCTGCCAGTAAGGTGAGGGTTGGAAATGAGTACAGCAATGAATTCCGGGTAGAGGTAGGGGTCCACCAAGGTTCCGTCCTCAGCCCCCTCTTATTTACCATAGTCCTCCAGGCAATCACAGAGGAGTTCAAGACAGGTTGCCCCTGGGAGCTCCTCTATGCTGATGACCTTGCCCTAATTGCGGAGTCACTATCAGAACTAGAGAAGTTTCAGGTGTGGAAGCAAGGTCTAGAATTGAAGGGCCTTAGAGTCAACCTAGCTAAAACCAAAATCCTAATAAGTAGGAAGGTAGATAAAACACAAACCCCTTCAGGTAGATGGCCCTGCTCAGTATGTAGAAAAGGAGTAGGTAGTAACTCTATAAGATGTACCCGGTGCAAGCTATGGACACATAAGAGGTGCAGCAACATCAAAGGCAGGTTAACTAGCAAGTTAGTTTTTGTTTGTGGCAGATGTTCAGGTGCAATAAAGACTGTAAACAAACAGGAAACAACTTCTATCTCATTCCAGGGTGAAAAACTAGAGGTAGTCGATAGCTTCCGCTATCTGGGCGACCAAGTTAGTAGTGGGGGTGGGTGCGCTGAAAGTGTAGCTGCTAGAATAAGAATAGCCTGGGCAAAGTTTAGAGAGCTCTTACCCCTGCTGGCGACAAAGGGACTCTCACTCAGAGTAAAAGGCAGACTGTATGACGCATGCGTACGAACAACCATGCTACATGGCAGTGAAACATGGGCTGTAACTGCTGAGGACATACGTAAGCTCGCAAGGAATGAAGCCAGTATGCTCCGTTGGATGTGTCATGTCAATCTGAATACCCGTCAGAGTGTAAGTATCTTGAGAGAAAAGCTGAACATTAGAAGCATCAGTTGTGGCGTGCAAGAGAGACGATTGCGCTGGTATGGACATGTGGTGAGAATGGAGGAGGATAGCTGCGTGAAAAAGTGCCACACCCTAACAGTTGAGGGAACCCGTGGAAGAGGTAGGCCCAGGAGGACCTGGGCTGAGGTGGTGAGGCAAGACCTTCGTACTTTGGGCCTCACCGAGGCGATGACTACTGACCGAGACCTTTGGAAATGTGCTGTGCGTGAGAAGACCCGGCAAGCCAAGTAAGATCGTTGCCAGTGCCCCTGGACTGGTTCTTGTGCGGGTGGCACATGAGATGCACCATTTTGAGCGTGGCCGTTGCCAGTACCGACTGAATGGCTCATGTAGGATTTTCGAGCGAGATCGTTGCCAGTGCCCCTGGACTGGCTTGTGCGGGTGGCACATAAAAGACACCATTTCGAGAGTGGCCGTTTTCGTGCGGGTGACACGTAAAAGCACCCACTACACTCTCTGAGTGGTTGGCGTTAGGAAGGGCATCCAGCTGTAGAAACTCTGCCAAATCAGACTGGAGCCTGGTGTTGCCATTCGGTTTCACCAGTCCTCAGTCAAATCGTCCAACCCATGCTAGCATGGAAAGCGGACGTTAAACGATGATGATGATGATGATGATGAAGAACACCGTTTGTCTTGAAACCAAAGATGGTCGTTTTCCTTCTAGCGCTGACTTAAGCCACTCAGGCTGCTTGCAGTAGATCTCCTTTATCGTTTGGTTTGGGTTTAAAAGTTCAAAGTGGACTAAATGTTTCATATCCCACCAAACAAATAACAACACCTTATGCGGGTGAAGAGCTTCTTTAGCCTGGGGTGCCGGTGTTTCTCCTTTCCCTGCCCACTGTCTTCGGCACTTGACATTTTTATAGAAAACCCACTTCTTGTCACCAGTCACTATTTGGTCCAAAATAGAAGAGCACACATTCACTCTCTGTGCACAATTAGACTCAGAAAGCTTGTGAGGAACCCATTGACTCAATTTGCTGACTTTTCCGGTGGCACGCAGGTGTCAATGACTGGTTGAATGACCAAATCCAAGCTTCTCTGCTAGTTCTTTAACAGTTACAATGGGATTTTATTCCACCATAGTTTGCAGGATGTCTTCATTGAGCTCTAGAGATCTTCCAGCATGGGGCTTGTCTTTTTGAGGCTGTAGTTTCCACCACAGAATTTTTAGAACCACCGTTGACACTGTCTTGCTCCTGTTGTCCAATCCCCATATACTGCATTAATATTCCTCACACTTTCCATTACGTCGTTGCCTTTGTTGAACTCATAAAGCAAAATATGCCAAATATGCTTCTTTGTCACTTCCATTGTATCTTGGAAAAAGTAATTGTTAAAATCGAACTGCACTCTTCAAAACTTGCACTAAGAATAAGCATAAGGTAAAATTACTACCTGCTTTTATGGCAAGTTGTTGCAGGTAGTTTATTCCATTCCTCTCCAGCTTTTAGTTGCAATTGAAAAAACCACATTATTTATGGGATGACCCAATATGTATCTGTGTATATGTGTGTCTGTGTTTGTTCCCCACCACTGCTTGATAACTGGTATTTTGTTAACATCCCCATAACTACTTAGGGACCTAAAATAATTTGCAGTGGCACAGTACATGTTACCAAGCCATAATCACTTACAAATGGTAGCTGGCTGTACTTTTTTTAGTACTGTACATAATACCAGAGTGAATTTGAAAACTTTGTGTAACCTAAGAATGACACTCAAAACAAAGGAATAGAAGAATGTAATCAAGTGTTTTCATTTTTTACCTTTGCAATGGTTATCTTTATATATACACACACACATATACACAAATTGAAGTGTTCCAAGTATGAGATCCTTCTGCTGGATTGCAGGGAGAGGGGATGGCAGTCATGGCTTTTCCTAGTCAAGGTTGGCTGTAAGGGATTCCCTGCCCAGATGGTATGGAATATGCTTACAGCCATTGGAATGAAAGGAAAAGAGTGAAGGATGACTGAGTGCAGGATAGGAGAGGCAGCAGAAAGAGCCTCTTACTGGCTATGAAGCAAGAGAGAAAAGTTATGCTGGAAGCCAGGAGGAGATGATGAGCAGTGATATGGCCACCTCTGCTGACCCATCAATGGGAGGGTGATGACATCAGTTCTTCCTAGCCAAAGTTCCATTCACTTTAGTGAATGGAAAAGAAGCAACCTCCTCTAGGTGATATCAATAACAGTATAATGTTTCTGTCAATCTTATAATTGTTTAATTAATTAACTATATACATTTCTACTGAAATAAGATTTGTGTTGAATTTTAAAAAATACTATTATAGCAGTGGATTCATATTCTGTAAGCTCTTGGTAGACTTAGCCTTTCATCCTTCTTGTGTTTATGAAGCAAGTACCAGTCAAATACTGGAGTCAGTACACTCGACTATTTTACCACTGCAAGGTATGGGACCTTGTATCTGTGTTAGCAGTGAATGGTAAAATCAGTATGGCACCACATAAATTGTCTTTTTGTGTTTAGTTACATCATTGTATTTGTGCACTCTTTCATCCTTCAAGTATTGATTAAATAAGATCTAGTCATCTATTGCAGTACCAGCATACCTGAGACAGCTCATAGTAAACAGTCTGTATTTATGGGCACTCCTTAAGATTTGTATGTTTGATATTTGTGCTCTTTGATCTTTAGAAAGTCTAAAGAGTATGAACAATTTGAGCAGGCAAATTTTGAAGACTGCCCTGTACATGCACAAAAACTATTTTCATCTCCACACACAGAAAAAGGAGAGAGAAAAAAATTAAACATACAAATTTTGAGGAGTGCCTTCATATTAAAATCTCAGAACCTCATACCATGAATAGTTAAAGTTTTAGTTTAATACTGGCATAATATATATACTAGTATATCAAGTTAAAGATGTATCATTAAACCCCCATAAAATCTTGATTCTATTTGAAATTAATTGAAATACATAGGCAGTCTGATCATTAAAAATATAGTCATGTAAAGGTTAATCAACTACTTTTTCTCCTCCAAAACAAAAATTGTTTGGCCTGGTGCCATTCAATTTTGCCTTCCTTCCATTCAAGGCTGATAAAATATGTTGATTTAATCGACTGCTGCCTTGCCCAATATTGTGGCATTGTGTATGTCTGTGTTAGAAATGATTATTATACTCTGGGGGGTGGTTCCTAACAATAGTCATCCATCATCTGGCAATATCAAATTTGTAATGTACGCAGTTGTTTATTTTCATGGCCAAACTTTGTCATAAAAAATATGATTGTGTTTTTATTGCTAGTGTTTAACCACAGGTGAGCCATGATCAAGCAGTCCTTTCACCGAAAGTATTCTAGCCATGACCATCCCCTTTATTCGTTTCTTTTTTGTTGTTGCTGTTGTTGTTGAACATAGTGAATATAGGACTATATTATCCAGTGAACGCACTTTTTTTTTTATCTGTTTGTAATTTAACTAAATACTACAAAGTTGGTTAACATTTTTTACAAGTCAAGTAGACATGTAGCGACCACCCAGTCAGGTCAAACACCTACATACAATCTTTCTCATTGACTTGTTTTGGTTTTCAACTATGTTTTTCTCAAAGGAATGGTTCTGCAGCCTAGCTTTGACCTCCTGTTGAAGGAATTTCATTGGCATCATTCATGCTCTTGTGAGAATGTTGGGATGGGGACTATAAAGAGTAGATTAGAAATTGTGATATCAGTTGCATTTGTATGTGTGTGCGTGTTTAAGAAATTGTTTGTAAAAATTACATGTCTGTATTTATAACCTCTATTTCTATATTCTCATGGAACCATTTGCTTTTGACTAAGCTTTTTCACTTCTTTTTTTCATATAGTGGTCACTCCTGTTGTTTTCGACATATGAGTGTTCGACATAAGGAGAGGACTTAAAATTAAAGAGAGTAATAGAAAAAAAAGAAGAAAAAAACTAAGAAGCTGCATCTATTTATGATGGATGCATGAATGTAATTTCAGTCCAAGTATGGATTTTACTATGTAGTCGCAATCAGGACATTGATGATTTTGATTTTTGCCAGGGATTGGGCAAGTGTGTCTTGATTGTGGGATGTAGTTCTATTGTTCTTTTTCTTCAACTCGCATTGTTTGGTTGTGTTGTGATACATTTTATGCCATGCATATCAATCTAGGCAATGACGTTCCGAAGATGTCGGGTTAAGCTATAGTAATTTTAGTGATTGCTTCAACTTGTCCTTATATCTAAGGAGAGGTCTTCTTTTGCCGCAACATCCTTCCACTTGTTGGCCATACAGAAGAATTTTCACTCACTCACTCACTCACTCACTCACTCACTCACCCACCCACCCACCCACCCACCCACCCACCCACTCACTCACTCACTCACTCACTCACTCACTCACTCACTCACTCACTCACTCACTCACTCACTCACTCACTCACTCACTCACTCACTCACTCACTCAGCAAAGACCAGGAACTTTAGATCCTTCATTACTACACAGCAAGTGGATTTATCAAATCGTTTGACGAACTCTTACACATACACACAGCTATGTGTGTGTAATTAAAACTAGATTTTAGGCATTGGATTACTTGAAACACTTGCCACTATTTGTCTTTTCATATTGTTTTTAATCCAAAGTGATTATTTCTTTGTTAACAGCATCAGATGTTCTGCCACTGTGAACTTCAATTATCATAATGCCACTTGCTGCCTTCCCCCACCACCTCTCTTACTGCACCACCACTACCAACACCAGTGATTTTTATTATTTAACTAACAGGACTTCTCGGCTGCTTCTAGTAATCTCCAGCTTAATTAAGCTTAATTAAAACCGTATTTTTACTTGCACGTCATCTATTTTACCTTTAAGCTACAATTTTATATTCAGGCATTTGAATATGATTGGATACAAGGCTGGGGTATTTATTTATACCTTCACTAGTCATCACTAGCGCTTTTTTTGTTTGTTTGTTTTTTCTGTAACTTTTGCTTCTGTTTATATTTAACAGTTTGGTACAAGAGTAAGAGCCAAAGATATGGACCTCCAATTCCTCATAACAATTTAACTTATATTCTGCAAACATTACTACATATGGTTAGATAAGTTGTTTTGTCTTAATGTGCACTTTTCTGTGCTTGCATGGGTCAAACAGAATTTGTGCTGGTGCCACTTAAAAAGCACCTGTGCCAGTGCTGCATTAGCGCATTAAACACCACTACTATTACACAATGTATCTTATAAATTGGCCCTGTTCTTAAATATCTGAATTGTCCCATTATTTCTACTTTCACTATCTTATTTCTACTTTCACTATCATATAACCCTTTTCTGTTGACATATTGTCACATCACTAGAGTCTCCTTTCTAATGAACACAGAAAAATTAAGTAACCTCTGTAAGGTTACACAACTTACTATAAATAGCAGTCAAATCTCCCTTATATCACACCTTACCATCTAAAATAAAAGGAAGTGGAAGAACACACTGGTACTGCTGTCTCAGATGCACTTTCCAGAAAACAACTGGGTGGTCACAGTTGAAATCTTCTTTAATTAGAAGCTTACTCAATCAGGACAGACTTGGTCCAATAGCAACTTTAAAACTACCCTCCTTCGCAGTCACTATTATTACTATACCAAACTATGGCTTTACAGAACTTGCTAGTTGCATTTAAATCTAGTTCTGAGCAGGCAATGAAGTGGCCTCTATTTCAGTGATTCTTAGCTCTTCCTCTGTCATTTGCCCCCATTAATTTGATGTATTTTACTATTTGTCCCCCTTAGTTATATGCCAAAATATGGAATAAATAATGTTATGTGTAGCAAGCATCACAATTTGTTTATTCTTTCATTACACCCCACTCTACCATTGCATAATATACATATAACCCTCTTCTCAGCAATTGAATCCGCATTAAATTAAAATTGCTATCTGTGTATCATACTAAATGTATATACATCATTAAAAGGTATTAAACTTTGGAATTGTCATTGATAAAATCTCTTCTTAGATTTGGTGTCATTGGGCATATTGCTCTCTATCCATTGATGCATTACACATGCTTCTAGTGATTTTCTAGCAGAGATGGCATAACTTTCTGTGGCAATACACTGCAAAGCTGTGTAAAAAAGTACTCTAGAATATTTTTGATAAAGCTTGAGGATTGTATAACATCTGATCAAGCAGAATATATTTACCCATGTGGCACGAAAACTTTTACCCACAAGGGATAATTGTATTACTGCTTGAGGCTGATTTTACTAGAAATAATAGCCAATTCTTCCTTTGATCATACTCTAACATGTTGAAAAGCAAATGCATTGGATGATATGATCTGAGATACACTTTCGCTGAAAATACAACAGACAGTTCATGCCTTTCATCCTATGTCAGTTCAGGCAGGACTAATCTTGGAGACAAACAACTATACTTTGATTTGCTCTGTTATAGCACATTTTATTATTTTCATTATGTTTTAGGAAGGGCATCCAGCCATAGAAATCAAGCCAAACTAGAGTGGGGCCTAGTACAGCTCTCCAGCTTACAGTTCCAGTCAAACCATCTAATCCATGCCAGCATGGAAAACAGATGCTAAATGACAGTGATGATTCTGAAGCTAACAGTGTAGTTTCTCTTCTCCAGTAGATGTATTTTTTGTATCTATAAATAACATTGACAAGGATTTTTATGTATCATTTCAGACTTTGAAAATAACCTCTCACTTTATATATAATACAATTAAATTAATAGTGGGCTAAAGCAACCACCAGAGACGTTTGTCTTCTCTATCGCTGTGACTACTGAACATCTCAGTAATGTTGTAGACAATTTCAGTCTCAATACAATTGATTCCTCATTACCATTTACAATTATTTTGCAGCCATTCATTGCAACTTTAGTGTGTGTGTGAATAAATCATTTAATGGTGTATCTGAAAGCAACTACAGCTGTCCGTACTAGCTTGTAATATATTAGGTTAAAAACCCCTCAGATGGAAAAAGGCTAAAAGCTACCTGGGGTTTGAACCGCACATCTTCTGTAATCATGACAGGCATACTACTACTTGCACTTTTGCAACCTTTGGTCTCTCTTCAATATATTTATAGCCCATGGTATAAAAGTACCATTATGTGTTTTGCAATATTTGTAAGATCCTGTCTGTTTTTCATTGTTACACTATTACAAACTTTCAGGTTAATTCTTTCATACAATCAGGAATTTCATCAGCTCTTTATAAATAAATATATATATATATATATATATATATATATCTTTTCATCTATCATCAAAATGCACATCTTTCTTTTTGTTTACTTTCACCACTACCACCACCACACCTCCATCCTCCTCTTTCTTTCTCTTCTATCCTACTGTTCAGTCTTCCTCAGCATTCCACTTCTAATGTTGTTTGCTATCTAAAGAAACTCTTCTTTCTCTAATCTCAAACTTGGTCTGCAGTTCTAAAAACTATCTTTGTTAAATGTCACTTGCTGTCTGCAGCTATACATTTCCTCTGTTACATGACATTATAAAAGCTATCCCTTATATAAAGCCCACTTTACTAATTACCAGCTTCCTGTCTACTCTTACTGCTGCCAAGGTTAAGCTATAGACAATTAATCTACATTGCCAGAACTGTAGTCAGAACCAACTAATTTCAGACTCTGTTACTAATTAGTTGATTGTTTTCTAGTATTGCTTTTAAGCAAATTATTCACATCAGTAAACACTGATCACATAACCTTGCCACATTTATAATTCCATCTCTATCAATAAACGTACATAACCAAGTAGCCATTCAAATATTTACCAATATTATGAAAATCTTCAGTTGAATCACATCATATTTGCCATCAATCTGCAAAGAAAACTATTATGTCTTACTTTTATAAAATTATTGCTCGCAAGGATCAACAAGACTAGAATTCAACTCTGGTCTCTCCAGAGTTAAGTGGATGAGAAAGGAAGCTGCCTTTTGATAGGATGCTAGTCTGCTGCTGCTGCTAAGTTGATTCTACAGCAGCTCTTGCAGCCTCTAAACCTCTAAACAATGACACTTAGGAAAGTTAAGATGGGTTACGGATGTGGGAAGAAAGGCCCATCATTGAACCATCTTCTGTTTATGGATGACCTGAAATTGTTTGGGAAATCTGAAAAACAGATAGATTCCTTAACCGAAACAGTCCAACAGTGTGGTAGGGACATCAGTATGGAACTTGGGATTACCAAATGCTCAGTACTTAATATGAAAAGAGAGAAGAAAGCAGCCTGCAGAGGTTTGTGATTACCATCAGGAGAGACCATGGGTGAACCCGACAGTAGTGGCTATAGATATCTAGGGATTTTGGAGCTGGATGACATTCTACACAGAGAAATGAAAGTCAAGGTCAGCAAGGAGCCTCTAAACCTTCTAAGATAACCTTTCTGGTGCTGGAGTCAATAAAACATTGCAACTGTTCTTGTTGCCATTGGCTAAGCCTAACACATCACCTAGTTTAACATTATCTTGCCCAGTTATGGGTAACCTGCAGCATACAAACCTTTCTGAATTGAACACCTAATGAAAAATTACCTTGAATTATTCATGTTGTGCAGCCTACTTCTCAAAAGAAAGGATGCCCCTGCCTTTAGTAGACTATACAATTTATGGATCACGCAATGGTCTGTTTGTGTTATCCCTAAGAAAATGTTAATCTTTATAATTACTGAACCATCTGATCAGTTCTTGGAGTGGATTCATTAACATTGAATAGTCAATATATCTCTTGTCTTGGACCATCTTTCTCAAGATGGTTACTTATCTACTCTCCAGTTGGATCAACTGAATCATTCGAGTATCTTAGTACCATCAAACAGGGCTGCATGCAGTGGGATATGAACTCTTATCTAGATACCTGCCCGAGTCATACTTATTCATTTCAGGGTGCAATTTTTGAGAAGTTATTGATATATATTTGTTACCTAAAGAGGACTGCGTCTTATTTTGATAATCATTATATAGATATATGATGGACTCTCTTGTTGAAGACGATGTCTGAGTGTTCAGCTTTTGCCGAACGACCTGTACAAATGATTTGCTTATAGTGATCAAATGTTTGTGCTGCACATTAGCTCACTCTCTCTATCAAATCAACATTGCCTGAACAGGTGCACTGTGTACCATGCATCAGGTATTGAAATGATTGCAGAGCAACATGAGATTAATTATTTTGCTCAAGAACACAATGCACCACCCAGTCTAGGAATTGAAATCATGATCTAGTGATTGAGTGCAACACCCTAACCACTGAGTCGTGTGCCCATATACATATATATGTAAGTGTAGGGGTGGCTATATGGTTTAGAGGTGTGCTTTCCAACCATGTAGTTTGGGTTCAGGCCCATTATGTCCCACCTTGGGCTAGTGTCCTCTGTTATAGACCCTTGTCAACCAAAGCTTTGTGAGCTTGTAACTGGATTTGGTAGATGGCAACTAAAAGAAACCCATCATGTGGTGTGTGTGTGTGTTGTATCTTTGACATCATGTGATGGTTGTAAACAGACATCACCATCCTGCAAATTACGCTGTTTGCTTCCAGTCTTTCATGAAAAATGTATCTAACCATTGGTAAATATCACCTTGATTAGAAACAAGTGAGGGTTAGCAACAGGAAGGGCATCCAGCCAGCTGTCTCACTAAATTCTTTCTGACCCATACAAGTATGGAAAATTGGATGTTAAATAATGATAATAATATCGGTAAAATAGATGAGAATCCCTTCTATACAGTTGACTGATTGGCATTGAGAAGGGTATCTGACCACAAAATACAGAGTTGAGAATTCTATGCTGAATCATTGTCTTAAAACCTTAGAGGTTACTTACTGCATGATCATAATTTTAAATCTCATCACAACAATTGTGTTACAGCCCACATCAAGATGCTTCATTGTTTTTATATCAGTCTACCGAGCTAACAGCAAGTAACTTGTGTAGAATACTTTTCAACTTCCAGCTGTAAAAAAAAATAGATGCTCCAGCAATTTATATTGCAAGCATAATTTTTTTATCTTTTTTTTCTTAAAACAACTATTCATGCTTACCTAGGAGAAAACACATGTAAAAAAAACTACACAAAGGGGGAAAAAAAATCAATTGAAGCTTGTATAGAAAAATTCGATGTAATTTTTTTCACTTAAAATTTTTTTTTTTCATTACTATTATTCATTGTGGTTTCTGCCTGAAGATATTCAAATGAGATCTAATAACCTCTATTACAATATACGTCTGGAAACTTATTGTTCTTATCAAAACTTCTAATTGCACAGCCAACAAAAAGTAAAACACAAAACTGGTGGGATTCATCCTGACCTTTTTCACTGGCTATTCAGTTATGTTTTCATCTACCGATCAATAGAAACTTTGTTCTTGCTTTTTTTTTTTTTTTTTTTTTTTTTTCTCTCCATTTCTTTCCTTCTTCATTCAAGACCTAATCTATTATTACATTCAGGAAAAGCACTGCTCTCCTTGCAAAGCAAAAATTTTCCAAAAAAAAAAACTAAGGCAGTTTTGAAATATATTGAAATCTTTCAGCTACTTGTCAAAACTATTAATGTGAGTGTTCCACTTTAATTGAAAATAAAGCAAAAAAATATTATGATAATAATAATAATAATAATGAGAATAATGATAATTGCATACAAACATATAAATAACTTTCTTGTAGTCTATCAGACTATTTTAGTTATCATTGTTTTGGATTAGGAAGAAAATTATTGAAAGACTGCTTAAAACATTTGGCACATATATATGCAAACGTGCCCAAATGGAGTTGTGTATCCTGTTTCTGTTTCATAAGTTTATTAACGTGTGGGTTCTCTGATTAACTACAGTTATTCTTGGACTCTTTTTAATCAGTAGGTTGCATATCTCAGACTGCGTTTCGAACTGACAACTTTATGCTCATTACGGTTTCTCACCTCTTGAGAGCACTCTTCTGACAAGGAGACTACAGTGGTTTGGTTACATATTGCATGATGAACTCATCCAGAAGGCAATACTACCAGATCCTTCCATGGGTTAGCGTAAGTGGAGAAGTGGTCAGCTGAAGACATGGCACGCAACAGTCAAAGCAGATATGAAGCTCACTTCTGGCTCTTGAGTCTTTGGCATTCATCACTGGAATTGGGAATGGCTTCAGCACAACTGCATGGATTGCCTTGACCAGTGATGCAGTGAACTCAATGGGAGCCAGCTTAACCCCTCCTGGGTGAATACCATTACAAGACAAGTTGAGTCTTTACTGGGGCACAGTCTTCAAGGATTTTAGTAAATTATGTTGATCACAGTACTTAGTCTGGTACTCATTGATCTATTTTTAATTGAATAGTTAAGCTTGCTTGTGTATTATGTCTATTTAGGGATGAATTTACCACAAGGTACCCTTGCTTGACTTAGTGATTTATACCAGTATACACACTCACACATCCACAAGAAGTTACCATACAGTTTCCGTCTCAAATTCCTGTCACAAGGTACTGGTCAAACCATGTGGATGTAAACTGGAAATGGGTTAAAGTAATCCAACATCTGATATTTACATATTGGATCTTATGTGATTCTGATAAAATCTTGTAAAAAGTATATATCATCATCATCGTTTAATGTCCATTTTTCATGCTGACATGGGTTGGACTATCAAAGTCTATTTGAATTAACACTGACTCTAGTAATTGTTGAAAATTAAAATTATTTGAATTCAAAGAAATTTGATTTAACTTCAAATATCTAAGTGAAACTTTTTTTTTATTTTCTAAAATTGTTCAACATTCCATCCTTTTTTTAAATTTGCAACTTAATTCTCTATCTTCCTCTCTGTAGTATGGTTGGAATGGAATCCAAAGAATTTATTAAAATATTCTGCAAATCAAAATATAGTTTCACTATTAAGCAATTCTAATTAAAACAAAAAAAAAATCAATTATTTTGATGACTAATTTAGGCTATTATATGCAATCAGATTTATGGGGGGATTTACCTGTGGAAATCTTTCTACAAAAGATATATGGCTGTTAAGGGAAAACTGATGTTTGATGCAATTCTTTTATTTTCTCTTTTTTTAATTGAGGATTTGTGGGAGTGAGGAGAAAGTCTCATTAAGATTTAAGTTTAGAATGCTACTATGAGGAATGTTGGGTAGGTTCAGTATGGAGACAGACAGGCCTACTATGCTCACAAATGCATGCGTGTCAAATGTTCTGTATCAATTTTATCATCATTTTGCCAGCATTCCGGATTCCACTTTCTGTTGTGGTACATTGCTTTCATAACTAAATTTAATATTTCCATTTCAACCTGTAATGCTCTGTTTAAAGATATGTACTGTTTTTTATTGTTATTTTTTTATATTTTTTGCAATAGTAGAATTGCACCTTTTAAGAGTTTAGCCAAACAAACTCAACCCAGTGCTTAAATTTTAAGTCAAATCTGACACTTATCCTGTTGGTGCTTTTACCAAACCACTAGGTTATGAGGATGTAAACAAACCAATATCAGGTGTTAAGCAGTGGTAGGACAAACACAGAAACATACACACACACACACATTATATATATATGTGTATATATATATATAATGGGCTTCCGCACAGTTTCTATCTATAAAATTTACTCACAAGGCATTGCTTGGTTAGCCCAGGCCTTTAGTAGTAGACACTTGGCCAAGGTGCTATGTAGTGGGATTGAACACATACTAAAATCTAGTTCTTAGTTACACACCCATGCTTGTACCTATCTTTAAATTTTGAAAGTCTGGATTGATTTCCTAAAATAATTGTAATTTTTCACATTATTTGTATATTAATCAGTATTTAGAACAAATATATTTATATTGAGCTCAACAGAACTTGACAAAATTTTTCTTAACCATATTTTTTTAGTTAGTGTTTGAATGCTCAATGCATTGAATATGCTGACACTAAGTCATCTAGTCCAGTTTACATCGTAAAATCCCAATTCCAATGAAGATGGTCTGCATCAGTGACAACTGGTTTGCTGAGTTTACTATAAAGAGGGTTGTGACAAAGAGAGAAAAAAAGTAGTGGTGTCACTTTGGTTGTAAACAAGTAAATGGGGAAATGAAATGAAATGAAATGCAGTGAAGTGGGAAAGGCTGGATGAGAGGGTGTGTAGGGTCAGCCAGGCAAACAAATGGGGAGAAACTACAATTGGAAAGTAAATGTAGAAAGAATCAATGCCTGAAGCCAAAAAAGTTATGTTCAGTTAGTGGGGAAGGAAGGACTATATGTGATGGAAATGGTGGGCAGGGGAACAAACCAACTTCACCCAGAAAGCTATTTTAGAATATTTTAGTAAAAGATACATAGAATTCATGGTTTATAGAGGGTAAGAATGTTGGGCAGTGAGGAAACGAAAGATGCCAGGATTTAGAAAGGGAAGGTAGATAGTTTATTCTTCAAGGATAAGATAAAGACCCCACTTTGGTCATGAATGACCATGGGATTGCAGCTAGAAAGCTCCCTTCCAAAGCACAAGTCCGGACAAAGTTGTTTGTGGAAGACCAGCATACCAGCCTCCCCTCTCCATGCCATCGATGTTATCCAAAGGAAAGGCAAAGGCTGATACAGCTTGGCACCAGTGACATCACAACTCATTTCTACTGATGAGTGAAGTGGATCAACATGAAATAAAGTGTCTTACTCAAGAACACAACACAGCCTAGTACATGGAATCGAACTCACTACCTCATGATCGTGAGCCCAACACTAACCACTGAGCCATGTGCCTTCACCCTCAAAGACTACTAGAAATTAGATACAAGGGTGCCTAAGAAAATTGTAAACTTAGAATGGCTGAAAATGACATCCAGTAGCAATTGGACGGTTTGAAATAAAAGCAATATAGAGACCTAGCTTTAGTCTGGTGTTGGTTATTATAAGTATAATTAATCCTCTCAATCAAAATGACTAGCAGTTATTGAATATGCAGTAAGGAAAAATGTCACTCATCATCAAATATTGCATTACAGCAGTGAGCACCTATCCTGTTAGCTGTACAGTTGGTATATCGAGTGGGGGGAGAAGTAGTGTAGAATATAAGCTCTTTCTGTTCTTTTATTCCTTTATTCTTGTCAAGCTTTTTCTTTTTTTTTTTTTTTACTATATCACCTGTTTTTTTCAGAATAGTTCATTTAAATGTAGGTGCAATGCAAGAAGTGATAGAAATGTTAGAATGTATGCATGTTTGTGGGGGCGGGGAGATCTGTCTAAACACAGATTTATGACAAGGAGACTAACTATTTATAACTTCGTTAGAAAACGTTAATGATTTTAATGTTGTGAGTGAGCATCAAAAATCTAATTTGAAATATATTTGGACTATGTGCAGTCATCTTCATCATACAAGCATTTCTGTTGTTTTGGACCTCCTCTTAACATGTGGAGGCGCAATGGCCCAGTGGTTAGGGCAGCAGATTCGTGGTCATCGGATCGCGGTTTCGATTCCCAGACTGGGCGTTGAGTGTTTATTGAGCGAAAATATCTAAAGCTCCACGAGACTCCGGCAGGGGATGGTGGCGAACCCTGCTGTACTCTTTCACCACAACTTTCTCTCACTCTTACTTCCTGTTTCTGTTGTGCCTGTAATTCAAAGGGTCAGCTGTGTCACGCTGAATCTCCCCGAGAACTACGTTAAGAGTACACATGTCTGTGGAGTGCTCAGCCACTTGCACGTTAATTTCACGAGCAGGCTGTTCCGTTGATCGGATCAACTGGAACTCGCGACGGAGTGCCAACCTCTTAACATAGACTTCATTAATCTCATTGATTTATTTCATAATGTGACAGTTCTGTTTCTGAGATGTAGGTGGGTCCTTAGCAGATAAATAACTTAGGTAATGTTAGTAATGTTGTAAGATATGTAACAGAATTTGTTTTTTCAGTTTAACATTACCCTATCTCTTTTGGGTATCATTTCCACTGTTGTAAACCTTTACACCAGGTCCAAGAATATCAAGATCTTCCTGCTCTTTTTAAAATGGTAGGTTATCATTTAACGGAGATTTGACGGCTGTTTAGAGCAGGTCAAGCAACCATGTTGAGTCTTATTTTTAACCAGACATTCATGATGAAGTGTAACTTAAAATATTCATAAAAGAGGTTGGTTTAATTATTTTCAACGTTTCCAGTATCAGAGATATTAATTAAATTGCAGTGATTTGGGGGGAATATTAGGGGGTTAGCTAATATTGCTCGCTTGTTAGACAATCAAGGGAGACAACTCCGAAGATATACTTTCTTAGTCGTCCTTAATGAAAGTATAGTCTACAGTCAAGGATTTTTCGTAACATTTTTTGTTGTAAACTAGTTACCACAGGATTAACAAGTAAGAACAATGACTATATCTCCTCTGACAACAGGTAATTATTCAAAAGTGCACAAAGTTGTTTCCCCAGCAGATGTTAGCTTGCCTCTAATATACTTTCCTAATTACCATATTTAATCCTATTGTGATTATTTCTAATGTTGAAAACACTGTGAATAATTATTTCTAATCTTGGCACGAGATCAACAATTTTGAGGGGAAGAACAAGTTGACCCCTAGTACTTGAATGGTACTTTATTTTACTGCCCCACCCCCAACACACACAAAAGGATGAAAGGCAACAAGCCTAGGTGTCAATCAGGCAGTACTGTCATTGGCCACAACGATGACTTCACTTGATAGATATATTGTGACTTCACAGCATGCACCCCATTAAGAGCATGTTACCTCTCAGGTTGAGGAGCAATGCTCTAAACTAGTGGTTCTGAATCATTTTTTGCCTATGGACCTCCTTTGGTTCATATTTTACCACATCTATTCAATGTTTAAAAAAATTCTATTATAATTTTATGGAATTTGTGTCTATAAATACACACACACACACACATATCCAAACATTAATGAGTATTTGTATGTATGTATGCATGTATAACCGCTTTGCATTCTGTGCTTCCATGGGATTTTTTTCTTCGCTAGATGCCCTTCTTGCCAGTAACCAATCAACAGTTATGCAGGAATGGAAGATTATTGCCAATAGAGCAAATAGCTTTGTGTGTCTTTTCCAGGAGCCATTATGCCTGACATAATAGCATTATCTTGTGAAGTTTTAAGTTAGGTCTTGGTATACCCTAGTCCACTTGTTGAGAAGTATTGTTGGCTAAAATGTATCTTAGTGGTGTTGGTTTTCTGAGGTTTCTAGTCCAGGCACCATTTAAATGTTATGGGATCTTTTTCTTCTTTGATTACTTTCAAGATAATGTTGAATAAAGATAGACTAAGGTTAAAAGAAAAATTACTTTATTATGTTATATAATGTGAACTCATTATGTTGGGGATGTATATAGATACACAAATAGATACAGAAACAGATGCATGCGCACACACACACACACACACACACACACACACACACACACACAACACACTCTAAATTCTTAATTATATTATTTATATAGTGATTTAAATTATGGGTTTTTTTTTTGGTTTTTTTCTCCATTTCAATCTGCTCACCTGTTCTCTTTTCTGAATTTCAGATTTGGATGCTGTTACTAACTGGAGAGTCCGTAAGTTCTGTGTAATGCCCACTTTTGTCAGTAAGCGATGGAGAACACTCTTCCCTGTGCACATATCCCACCATTAATTACTGCTGACTCCACAGCATCACCTGGTATCATTGAAAGATGTAGTTTATACCAAAGGATGGGCAACTCTACAAAGGAAGCTGTGGGGAATAGTGATTATGATAACAGCATAGAAGATGAGGTGATTGCTACAAGTGAGAATGGCTTGGATAATTCAAATTTTGACTTTTATTCTTTGCCTCAGAGCCAAACTGATGGCATCACCCCAGCAAGCATTTTAGATAGCCACAGTCGCTCCCAAAACAACAACAACAACAATAATCGCATTAGTTATTACAATAACAACAGCTCTTTCGAGGATGAATGTAGCAGTGCTGGTAGAGAAAGAAAAAGCGATCCCCAAAACTTCCATGCCATAGGTGATTTTCACTCTAAAAACCCTGTTACAGAACCATCATGTAATGGAGCTAGTGGTAACTGTGAAATCTCTTTGCATGATTCCTTACCTTCCCTGGCAAGTACAGATCCAAACCCAGGAATTGTACCAAAATGGCAAAGCTGCTCACCTCTTCAACCTGTCAGTGCCTCAAACAATGAAAACTGTGAGACAGTTGTTAACAATTTGCAGGCAGCACGGCCAAAAGAAACCAGTAGCGATCCAAACCCTTCTTACCATTACCATCTTCCCCGATATCACAGCCAGAACCACCATAGTCATCATCATCATCATCACCATCACCATAGCCAGCAGCAGATCAATATCCCTGTCCATAACAATTACAGTACTTCTGATAACAGGCGAAACACTTTCTCTTCGGTGATCCAGAAAGATAGCTCCACTTCAGTGAAGTTGCACCAACCAAAGCTATCGAAATCATTACTGAGTAAAAGTGATACGATTTCTTCCGCACAGATGGCTGACACTGCTGCTGCCACTATAACTACAAGCACTATTACTACTACTTCAACAATACCAACAACAATGATGCCTTATAGTAATTGCACCCTTTTCAAACAAGGCCCTCTGGTTCAAGTAAATGGGCCTATTAATGGTAATATGCCTTGTTCCTCCAAGTGTTACACTCTTCAACAAACTAATGGTCTCATAATGACTCCAGATTTCAAGACCATCACTAAGATGTCCCAGCTGCAGCATGTTGAGAATCAAAACCAAAAGAAACATTCGGCTGTTAGTGACTTGGTAAATTATGAAGGTAGCCTTGATGTGGCTTCTGCATCAAAATCGGACTTGTTGATTCAATCAAAGTTGAAAAACGCCAAGCAACAACAGCACACGTGTAAATCTTTAAAATATGAAAACAATAGCAACATGATGAATTCTGCCTCCGGTGCTGCAGGAACAGTTGTATCTTCTTGTATTAATTGCAACAATTGCACAAACACCAATACCACCACTAGCAGTAAGTTAGTGGGCAAGAAATGCAAAGCACTTTACAACTTGCAATGTAAGTTTCAAAAAAACCGGTTCATTTCTTCATTGCAAGACTGCTGTCGGGCTTGCAACAGCTTTGAAGGTTGCTGTGGATCAGGCGAGTCTTTTGAGTTGGAAACTGAACTTCTCTGCCCCAGCTACTCTTACTGTGATCCAGACAATGTTGTGCATTATAATAAAGATAATAATTATAAGAGTCAGATTGGGACTTGTGTAGAAGAGAGCTCTGCTACTGTTGGTTGTAGCAACACCACTTTAAACTCAAATAACTTTCGCTCAAACAATTTAGGTTCTTCAGGAACAGGGTCTATAGACAATCGGGAAGAAGATTTTGGAGATTTTATTGAAGCAGATTTTCCCCCTGTACAGACTAGCCGTCTCATGTCAAGTTCTACTGATTCCACAGATTCATCTTCGTCTCTGACCAGTAGTGACATCAATGAAACCAATAACCAACAGATTGTTGCTAGTATAAATGACATGGCAATATCAAGCCATGAACCCAGTTATAGCCATTTTCCTAATAGTAATTATTTTAAAAATTGTGATCATAAAAAGCACAACCAACTCTCTTTTCCCAGTCCCTCAATTAGTGCTTGCAATAACTCTAAGTGTAGTGAAAATAGCTATGTTGGTTTGACTGGATTTGGTGATAGTAATAGTGTAAAGCGTGAACCTGGTAGTTCTGTGATAAAATGTACTGATGTCCTGAAAGTTTCTTCTTCGTTACTGTCATCATCTCCTTCTACTCAGTCATCTCCATCGACATCTCCCTCTTCTGCCACCTCCCCTCCTACATTGTTATTATGTACCAGTGATAACCATCTGCAAAGCAACTGTCTAAAGAAACCTGCAAAAGAAGTTGGGTGCTCTGAAAACAGCCATGACAGCCACTCAATCCTTGATGGTGGTGTCAAAATTCCCCAGTGCCATAACTCTTTCACTGCAATGCAATTACCATTAAGTGGAGCAACAAACAGCTGCCAAACTTCTGATGATGCTGTGATGTCTCCAGAAGTAGATTTCCTTGATTTTGACATTGTCTCCACAACCACCCCAAATTTAGACTCGGAACAAAATTTGAATAGTGCTGGCAGTTCTACTAGTGCAATGGACATGGAGTTTCTTGATTTTGACTTGGCCTCCACTACCACCCCAAACTTAGAGCAAAACTTGAACAGTGCTGGTAGCTCAACTGGTGCAATGGGCTTTGAGTTTTCACTGAGTGAAATCCCTTATGCCGATGATGTTGACTCTGCTTGCCCCAGTCCGACAGGAGATTTGCTCCAAATGAATTCTAATGGATCAGCTCCTTCCAAAACGCAATTAACAAATTGTGCTACAAACGATTTGAGTGCATCTAGCAGCAACTCCAATCTGTCTGCTCTTGAAGATCCAACACTGCCACATAGTCATTCTAATTTCCAAAACCATCACAACATGACACAGAGATGTTTCTCCAATCTAAATCTTGATGATCAAGATGATGTGTCAGTCGGTTCAGAAGAAAGTGGTTCTCATGACAGCAATGAAATAGGAGAGGCAGATGATCATTGCCATTTAGTTTCTCTTTGTCTTTCACACAATGGACATCAAAACAATTTTCTGTCATCTCCAAGTTCACCTACTAGTGAGGACAGTGATTTCCGGTGAGTCAATAAAAGCTTCATATTTTAAAAGGTTGTCAATTGTATATATATATATATATTTCAAGTGGTACAGTGTAATATTTAGCTGCTATATTATCATCACCATCATCATTATCAATATCTTTTTGACATATTCATTTTATGTTGTTTTGCTCTTTATAACTACTTGTATCTTCTCATACAGCATGCTAGTTAAAACTTAAGTTTTTTATTCACACCTACCAGCTTGCCAGATTGTAGTATATGTTTGCATAGCGTGTGCTTATTATATAGCATCTCTCTCTCTCTCTCTCTCTCTCCATATATATGTACCTGTGTGTATGTATGTATATATGTGTGTGTGTGTCTCCGTGTTTAAAATATTTCAGTTCCATCTTTTGCAGTTGGTAATTATCTCATGATAAAATTGTTATTTTAATTCATTCAAAATTCTTAGCATATCATCATTATTAACATCTATTCTTCTTCCCTAATAGCATCTGTTAAATGTGTCTGTAATAGGACATATCATTCTATTTACAGACTCATCTAACCATATTCTATCACCTCATCAATCATCAGTCATCATCATCATCATTTTAGCATTCACTTTTCCATGCCTAATTGGGTCTGATGAAATTTGTTGAGACAGGTTTTCTATGACTGGATGCCCTTCCTATCACCAAACTCACCTTCTTCCGAAGAAGGTAATATTTCCCATAACTATAGTGGAAAGCGAGCAGAACCATTAGCATGCTGGGCAAAATGCTTGGCGGCATTTTGTCTGTCTTTTTGTTCTGACTTCAAATTCTGCCGAGATTGACTTTACCTTACATCCTTTCAGGGTCAATAAAATAAGTGCCAGTTGAGCATTGGGGTTGATGTGATTGACTTAGCCCCTTCCCCATAACAGCTGGCCTTGTGCCAAAATTTGAAACCAATATTTCCCATGGCCAGGCATGCTTCTGTGGAAGCTTGCAAATGAAGTAAACAACTTATATGATGGTGATATTTGTTTCCAATTATCATGCAATGTTCAGGCAAGGAAACGCACATATATACACAAAGAGCTTCTTTCAGTTTCCATTTACCAAATCTATTCACAAAGCTGTCATCAGCCTAGAACGAAAGTAAAAGGCACTTGCCCCAGATGCCATGCAATGGGACTGAACCAGAAACCATATGGTTGAGAAGCAGATTTCTTAACTATACAGCTACACCTGGAGCAAAATTTTCTCAGCTTGGACATTCCCCAAAATTTGAAAGATTATTCTCTGTATAATACATTGACATCTTATGAGTGTGGATTTTTTATATACCATACTGATATCTCAATGGTCTCTCCTTCTTCATACTGCATTGGTGTTGCAGTAGTCTCACTCCTGTACATCATATATCGACAGCTACTCAACATATCAATTCAATACAGAAGCTTTCTACATGATATTCCATATTGACATCAAAGATGATGAAATGGTTGAGGTCAGACAATGGGTAACAAATTGTCTTGTGTCTCTCTGCACTCTGAGTTCAACTCCACCTTTCTTCCTTTTGGGGCAAGAGTCAATAAATAAAGTTCCATTCCTTTACTTGGGTCAGTTCTTTTTTGTGTCTGTCTCTTCTTTCTAGAAGAAATGGACTGTTGTCAGATCTGGGAATGAATGGGCTGCACCAAGTTTGAAATGCCCAAGACTTGCCCTATGTCGCAACAGCACCGCTGCAGTTCCAATCCGCCTGGGGTTGAGAACTTAAGGCAAGCATATTCATATTCCCCTCTTCAATATACTACAAATGTATCCCCTGTACAAACCTTACTGACTTGCTGTCCTCCCTTAAATCATAATGACCTTCATGATATTTTAGGTGAAAATCCCCCTCTTCAGCAGGACATCTACTTCTGTCCCTCTGTCATACTTTCACATTCCTTAATACTATATCCTACTAAATTGAGGGGCCTGGTCTTGTGAGTACTTGGTAACCTCCTAGTATACTGTAAAGGGGCATTAGGAAGGGCATCCAGCTGTGGAAACCATGCCAAAGTAGACATTAGAGTTCAGTGCCACCCTCTGGCTCATCAGTTCCTGTTGAACTGTTCAACCCATGCCAACATGGAAAAGGGGACATTAAATGATGATGTTAAGGCTATTTGCCAACATAATGTGGTTGTCCTGAAAGGGATGATGTTACTGTAGTTTTAGCCCCAAGAAACATTGTTTCTAGCTGGCTATACGACACAATATTTGTGTCCTTATATTTTCAAACAGGGAGCTCAGCACTCCTGTTTGAAAAAATTAGGACACAGATATTGTGTTGTATAGCCAGCTAGAAACAATGTTTCTTGGGGCTAAAACAACAGTAACATTATTCCTTCCAGAGCAGCCACATTATGTTGACAAACAGCCTTTACTTTAAAGAACTATTACTGGATGTCTCTGTTTGAGAGATTTAGAAATAATAATATTAAATGATGATAATTGCTCAACAATGTAGAATGTTTAAAGTTACCGTAAAAACCCATGTAAATTGAACGTTTCTTTTTTTTTTTTCCACAAAAATAAAAATGAACTTTAGGGATGTGTAAATTACATGAGTAGAT
Organism: Octopus bimaculoides; assembly: GCF_046866305.1. Taxonomy (NCBI): domain Eukaryota; kingdom Metazoa; phylum Mollusca; class Cephalopoda; order Octopoda; family Octopodidae; genus Octopus; species Octopus bimaculoides. The sequence goes on along the minus strand of NC_142928.1, from coordinate 170,191,487 downwards.
TGTTTCCAGAATTTTTTTAGAAATTTTTTGTTGAAAAAAGACGTACAAAATGTAAACATTCATACCAGAAGTTGATTCATTTAATGTCAGAAAAAATAGGAGCTTAAATATAATGAAGTTTACTTTTATTTATGCTGGACAGTATAATGTTCACTTTTTCTATATAAATTTACTAAAACCATTAAATGGTTAACTACTTTTTGAAGTCTGATGTTCAAACTAGTAATCACGGTCCAGATCATATTTTACTCAGTTGAGTAAAGTGTCATCCAAACTGATGTCTATTGTTAATTAAACTTAATTTGCAACACCTATGCATATTTATCAGCTTTGTTTTTGTTGATAATTCTTTTCAACAACTTTTCCTATGATCGTGAATTGAGAAGACATACAGCAGTATGCTAAAGATCGGATATTATCTCTTGTGGGCAAGAAATGTAAAATAAAGTTTATTATAAACAACACAAACACTTTGTAATTTGATAGCTTTCAATGTGATACCTGTTAAACAGAAATTATTTTTATTTGATGAAAATTTAATAAAATCTAATCATAAGTAGGTGAAATTATGTTAAATACAACTAAATTGAAAACCTTTTTCCCCTGGCCATATCAGCAATTCTGAAAACTTTGGGGTTCAAATTTTACATGAGTAGAAGCTATTTTTAACAATTTTTATCCTGAAAATCACATGCGTATGGGTTTTTACAGTATATGAAATGTTTAAAATGTCTCACAGGTATTGTTTATAACTAAATTTTCAGACTTTTCTCTTCATTTTCAAATATGAAATATTTCAATATTTACATTTACTGTGTTTCTATCAATATTATGTCTACATCCAGAAATGTATCACTTGATAGTGAATGGTTATATGCCCCTGTATTTTTCAGACTATCAACTTTGTCATCTATTTATATACAGCAACAGTTTAATTTATTATATACCAACAACTTTCTCAATTATATATCCTGATCTCTTCATCTTCTATAAACCATTAAGCTTTTATTTTTCTGTATATCCTCCACCTCTCTATCTACTAAATACTACACTACCAACTTTACTAACCACTTCAACTTTTGGTCTATCCTTTCCTTTAGTTAACATGAGTTCTGTGTGTATATATATATATATATATATATATATATGGTGTGGTGAATAAATTGTCATCTAAATTACGCAAAAAGGAAAATAACACTGACATCTCATTTAACAGATATATTTACCAAAATTACATAAAAATATCTTGAAATACTAAAGAATAAATTTTTTTGGTAAAATTGCCATTGGTTTCAACCATGGCCTCCAGACAACTTCGGAATCTCCTGCAACTCTTCTGCACAGTCTCCTTGTTTAAGTTGGTGAATGCTGCCATAATCCTTGCCTTTGGTTCATCTTTGGTATTATAAGGAGTTTTGTTGGTCTCTTGCTCAACTGCACCCCACACATAATAATCAAGGAGGTTGCAGTCTGGGGAGTTAGGTGGCCAGATGTTAGGGGTTGTGATTGCAGAAATTGTCTGAGAATTATGACTGCTTGTGTGGCATGGTGCGGGGTCCTGTTGCCAGATATAGGGTCTTCCAGCAGCCACCCTCTTGACTCAGGGCAGCACTATCTCCTCCAGACACTTGATGTAAGCCTCTATGTTGAGTCTGAGGCTGTGTGGGAAGATGAATGGAAGCATAATGTCTCCATCACCAGAGATCATTCCAAACCCCATGGTGTTGACTGGATATTTGATTTTTATCATTCTTGGTACATGTTTTGGGGACACAGCAAGCCAGCTGTTGTTTTGTGTGTTCACCATCTGATCTTGATAGAAATTTTTCTCGTCTGAGAAAAACCAAAGCATGTTCAGTTACTGGGAATGCTTGAGTTTGTTCAAAAGTCTTTCTTCTTGCCCTTAATGGCTTGGGATAAAAATTGTCTGGTATGAATGCCAATTAGCACAGCATGTCGTTTCCAATTTCTGGCTGAGTGAATTGCGTCTTGGTGCTGTTTTTCTCACAGACAGTGCCCAACTGACCCTACCGTACTGTAAAACTGACAAAATCAAAAACAAACAATGGCAACAATTTTCCCATCATGCCCTATATATATATATATATATATATATATATATATTCTAGGAAGTTTTAAGACCGAATACCATTTCTAATAACACCTAGAATAATAATGTGTGTTGGTGAGATCCCAGCCATAAACATCCTAACTTTCTTCAGACACAATATATCAGAGATTATTTTATCCAGTGTGTTGTTTTCTGAACATCTATGTCCATCCTAGCTGGATGAAATGAGTTTTGGATCGGCCTCAAAATCCTTTCAGCTTGTATCACTTGGGCCAATCAACCAGCTCAGGTGTTGCAAGAGGGTGAATAGAGATGGTAGTTCTACCAAATTATTATTTGTTGTTATATTTGGGGTTCGTCTTTTTTTTTTTACCAGTAAACCACATTAATTATATACTTGTTCTTCACTACTTTAGTTTTGCTATTCTTATTTTAGTGTCCTTTGCCTGGAAATCTTTCATCACTCATCCTGTGGCCTTTTCAGCGACTCTCCATTTCACATGCCTCCTCCTGTTCTGTTTAGTCCATCCTAATGGACTAAACAGAACACAAAAGATTTCCAGGCAAAGGACGCTAAAATAAGAATAATAGTAAAGCTAAAGTGAATAACAAGTGCATAGTGTATGTGTGTGTGTGTGTGTGTGTGTGTGTGTGTGTGTGTGTGTGTGTGTGTGTGTGTGTGTGTGTGTGTGTGTGTGTGTGTGTGTGTGATTAATTGGCAAAAAAAAAAGTATGACCATCCCCCAAATATAACAATATCTGTTTCATCACAGGATTTCACATTAAGAATCTTAGAAAATAAATAATAAACGTAAATTATTATCATTAAGGAATAATTATCGTTATTAGTAGTAATGTTAGAAGGGCATGGTGTTATTATTGGTTTTAGGTCTTTGTCAAGCCTACTGGTGCATTTAGCCAGAGGTTATTTCAACTTCTACGACATGTAAATGAATGAGCGAGTACAATATTCCCTGAATAGGACACCCATTTATGCAGAGCTGACTCCACATCACCAGCTGTTACTTCTACATATTTTCAGCTGTGTAGACCAAAGCTATATGAAGTGAAGTGTTTTGCTCAAGAACACAACACACTTCCCAGCTTGTGAATTGAAACCACAACCTTACAATCTTGAGTCCAACACCCTAACCACTAGGTCATGCAACTTTGCAAGAATCATTAGCATGTTGGATGGTATTTCATCTGTCTTCACGTTCTGAGTTCAAATTCCACTGGGGCTGACTTCACTTTTCATCCTTTCAGAGTCGATAAGTATCAGTTGAATACTGGGGCCCGATGTAATCAGCTCATCCCCTCCTCCAAAACTGCAGCCCTTATGGCAAAATTTGAAACCATTATTATTAACAAGATTTAGACCAGATGTTCTGCAATGTTTGGAATGCATGGATCAGTTGTACAGTTTATCTTTCCGGAGTCAGTAAAATAATGGCTTCAAATTTTTAGACTAGGAGAGGGAGTAAATTAATTACATCAACCCAGTGCTCAACTGGTACTTATTTTATTGATCCTGAAAGGGTAATAAGCAAAGTCAGTCTCCACAGAACTTGAACTTGGAATGTAAAGAGCCAAAAGAAATGCTACTAATTATTTGGCCTGTCATACTAACAATTTCACCAGTTTACCACCTTAGAAGTCAGTAAAATAAGTAGTATTAATATATTGGTATTTTATCAATCCATTGTACTACCTCTTAGTAATCTTTCAGCGGATTACAAAAAAAAAAGCCATTATAATCAAACACATTATTATGGGAAATGTAATGTTGGAATCATTTAACATATTTTTGACATCCTGAAAAAAAAAAACCATGAATATCCTTACCTCCTATTTCTTAACCCATTAACATTCTGATGTTACATTCTTATATATGAAATTTATTGTATATTTGTTCAGAAATCTTTTAGCCACTACTAATAACCAGTCTCTCATCTGTCTTTTCTTTTTTTTTCTTTGTGTGTGTGTGTGTGTGTGTGTGTGTGTGTGTGTTTGTGTATTTTCATATACTAGTGATATTCCCAGTACACAAGAACCAATCTATGAAGATATCGACAGGGTCCGATTAGACAAATGCACTGCTGACAGTCCTGGTGACAAATGCTGCTGCACCTCTGCTTCCGACACTGATCACAAGACAGACTCGCATGCTTTAAATATGCAGCATACTAGTAAGGTAAGTTGCTGATAACTATGTTTTATGAAATATTTGAAAACATCTACTATTGCAGAAACCATATAATTATACACAAAGAATTTCTACACATGACAATTATCTACTGAATGTACATACTTGCAGCTATTTAAAACTAGCCAGTTATTCTTACCTCTCTTTAATTTTACTCATGTTATTTAACCATAGGCCAACCAGATCCATCAACAAAAATTTATGATCAGAAGGCATTTCCTCTCTTTCCCCAGTACTGCATTGTTTATTATGCCATTATCCATTGTGTCATTCTTTTCTAAGGTGGTAGTGTGGTTTGATGGAGATTTGACTGTTATTTCTAGAAGGTAGGACAACTGCAAAAAGAGTCTCTTACTATTTCATACCATTACATTTGTGTTTGCTGTTGATCTTTCTAACATTCTTGCATTTCTATATAAACATGGCGAACTAGATAAAGACTAAGGTTAGTTAGGAATTTAACATTTCCAGCAACTGCCATTCACCTGAGAGTAAGAGAAGAAAGCATGAGGTTCTTCACTCTTCACAGCAACTGAACTTAGCAAACTCTTCCAAAATTAGTCCAAACAGGACTATGGATTGATTGTTGGTTATTAACCCTTTTGATACCAACCCAGCTGAAACTACCTCTGGCTCTGAGAACAAATGTCTTGTTTTCAAAAGTTCTGAATTAAAACTTTTCTCCGAACCTTAGTCACAATTTATGTTCCTTACACTAGCTTAATGATAACTAAGTTATTTTGCTAAATTCTTTGTTATATTTAAAATTAATTGAAAGAAACACAGAGCATCTCAACAGAAATATGATAACAAAAGGGTTAATGCAGATCATAGCTAATTTCAAAGGACTCCAGATTTTACCAGTATTAGGTTGTCAATCTTTTTGCTACTCACAAGAAGCCATTGAGTCAATGCCTAACACCATCTCCTCCAATATCTGAACAACATGATCATCATCACCATTTAACAACCACTTAGCACTTTTCCAAGCCAGCATGGGTCAGACAGAAGTCATTGAGGCAGATTTTCTATGGCTGGATACCCTTCCTGTTACCAACCCTTACCCATTTCTAAACAAGGTAATATTTCCCTTGGCCAGACATCTTTTTTTATGGAAAGACTAAAAAGAAACAACACTTGTATGACAGTGACACTTGTTAAGTCATCACATGATGTCAAGTCAAAGGTATACACACATACAAGCTTCTTACCCACACTGCCAATCTGCACCTAGAAGATGAGATAGATCTACCCTCGGAGAGGAAGTTAGTATCTCACAGGTAACTTCTCAAACAACACAAACTGGTGATTTTATTATCGCAATTGATAAAATAAGATCTTACAGGATTGTCTTTCTTGAAGACAATGAAACAGCTGCTGTGACATAAGAGCTCTTCAGCTAAGAATCACCCATTTCACTCTTCCATTGTATCTGTATATCATCATCATTTAACATCTGTTTTCCATGCTGGCATGGGTTGGATGGTTTGACAGGGGCTGGCAAGGCCAGGAGCCACTCCAGGTTCTGTTGTCTGTTTTAACATGGTTTGTACAGCTGGATATACCAATCACTTTACAGAGTGTACTGAGTGCTTTTTACACGGCACTAGCACCAACAATCACAAAGTACTTTGCAGAGCAAAAACCCCCTCAACTAGGAGGAGTGGAGAGGAGAGAGTAGTATCGAGTGGGTGTGGCTTTGTGTCAGTTGAGAGATTTAAGACATAGATGGGACAGATATAGGTGTCTTGCTGTAGTGTAGATACATAAATATCCCAGTTGGAAAACAGGAGAAAGTGAGCTAGAGAGTAAGATACAGAGAGCAATAGTGAAAGACATAATGGCTAAAATGTGTTGGGACATACCCTCAAGACACATTGGGGATGGTGAGAATAGGTGTAGTGATATAGGGGCTTGAGTTGGGTGAGTGGGCAGGATGAGGTGACTGTAGCAAATGATGAAGAGAAATATAGGAGAGATTCAGGAGCAGTGTCATTGTTACATTTCTGCTTTTATGGCTTGAAACTTGTGGAGGCAGTTTTCAACTACCAAATACTTTTCTTGTTGCCCTACCTTAACTTGTCTGTAAGTAAGGTATTTATTTTTCTTGCCTTTCACATGACAAGCCACACAACAGCTGGACATGTTTCTGTGGCAGACGTAAACATAGAATCTGTCTTAATGGGGTCATTGTTTCACACGTAAACATCAAAATTCAGTTGGGAAGATATGCACATGGCACTTACACACACTGTGCATACATACATGTGCACATGCACACACACACACACACACACACACATTATAGGCTTCAGGACTGTTTATCTCTTCTACAATAGCCTTGGGTCACTACCAAAATGACATGGTTCCAGTATTAATTTCTTAAAACGCATAGTCGTGTCTTCCATATCTACATCATCATCATCATCGTTTAACGTCTGCTTTCCATGCTGGCATGGTTTCACTGAGGGCTGGCAAGCCAGAAGGCTGTACCAGGCTCCAATCTAATCTGGCAGTGCTTCTACAGCTGGATGCCCTTCCTAATGCCAACCACTCCGAGAGTGTAGTGGGTGCTTTTTACATGCCACTGGCACGAGGGCCAGTCAAGCGGGACCACACTTGAATGGTGCTTTCTACATGCCAGTGGCATTGGAGCCAGTCAGGCAGCACTGGCAATGACCATGCTCAAATGGTGCTTTTTACATGCCACCAGCACAGGCATCAACCATGGTCAAATGGTGCTTTTAACATGCCACTGGCATGGGTGCCAACCAGGCGGTACTGTCATCAGTCACCTATATATATATACATATATATATATATATATATATATATATATATATATATATATACATGGGAGAATGTACGAAAAAAACAACAGACGAGGACAGGTGGTGTAAACAACAAAAGGATGTATTAGTTTGACGCTCGGGAATACGGAAAGTCTTTAACGTTTCGAGCTACGCTCTTCAACAGAAAGAATACGGAGACAAGGAGAAAAACACGGAGAAAAGAAATTGAATAGTGTTCAGTCAACGGTCAATCATAGTATATATATATATATATATACAGAGAGAGAGAGTGTGTGTGTGTGTGTGTGTGTGTGTGTGTGTGTGTTTAGGAAATTACTTGATACAGTTATAATATTTAGAGAAAGATTTTTTTTTTTAGAAAGTGAAGATTAAGAAAACTTTTTAGAGAGTAGAATGGTTCTAACCTTTAGGAAGGAATTTCACAAATTGTGTGTAGGCTTTGATAATTCATCAATAAGTACTAGGGTTACAAAGAATAAGTTCTTGGGTTACTTTCTTTCACTAAAAAGACCCTTTAAGGCAGTGCTCCAGCATGGCTGCAGTCAAATGACTGAAACAAGTAAAAGAATATATATATATATGTGTGTGTGTGTGAGAAAGTTGGTATGTGAAAGCACGTGGTTGGATGTATAAAAGATAAGAGTGAAAAAACTACAGAAGGCTTGTGTTACATGGTTAAAGTATATATTTAAATTATGTTAGAAAAATGTTAGAAAATCTTTTTGGTATATAAACATTGTATTTTGAGAAATAACCGGTTTCGTGTTGTCTTTTCAAATTTCTCTACTTCATTGTAACGTGTTCGATACTTATATATATTATATTATATTATGAGAATTTATGGTGGTAATAGTGTCTTTTGACATCTATTTTTCAGTGTGTGGCAAGACGCAAGCCAAGCCCTTGTTATAATTATGTATATAACTATAAAATATTTGTTTATATATAAATGGAAAATGACCATCAATCCATGACCACCTGTATGCAGGGTCAAAGCTGAAAATCTCTTGTAGCATCCTCTACCTATCTCTGTTGCCTCTTTCCCTATTACCACTAGACTTAGGAAGAAAGTGAGATAGTGTTTGGACTTGTGTCTTGGTTCGCTGAACAACCTGCACAGTGAATGTTATTATCATAGTGGATATGGTTTATGCAGAGTCAGTCCCGCTCTTTTCTCCTTCAGACTTGTATCGGCCTGATGCAACAGGTGCCACAAGCCCAGTTGTTATAAGGATGTAGGATTTATATGGGTTTACTTTCTCTTAGATAAACAACTACAAAGCTCAAAGTCCTCATTTGCCTGGGCTCAATAGAATGCCTGTGAGTGACCTTTCGTGACATGCTAATTAACCCATAACTGGGTCCCCTCGTAAGAACAACTGCTCTGGGTCAGAATAGATCCGGGGACTCAATGCAGAGTAGAACCAGGGACTCAATGTAGAGTGGAACTGGGAACTCAATGCAATGTAGAACTGGGGACTTAGTGTAGAACCGTGACTAAATGCAATTTAAAGCCATACCTCGGACATTCATAAATGAACAGACTGGAAAACAACAGAAAATTATAAATTTTATGTATGACTCTTAATTTGCTTTCACAGCTGTTTGAAATGAATAAAAACATAGCATTTATATAATTAAGCAATTAACATATATAATAGATTAATTTAAATATCGCTTACTCATCTGATCAGAGAAGGATAAATGTGTGTGCGTGCATGTGTGTGTGTGTGTGTGTGTGTGTGTGTGTGTGTGTGTGTGATAAGCACTGTGTGTGTGAGCAAAGCACTGAATTGAATATTTTTGTGCTATTTGCTTGCATATTACAAAATATTCAGCAGTCAAATCTTAATAGTTACTCCTGGGAGGAATAAAATGAATTACCTATTTTTATTCTAGCAGCTATACTTTCAGAACAACCTTCTCAGCTGCTAATTAGGTCAGCTAGGCAACAGAAACTATCTACTGCTTCTAAGGAGCCTCCAAGGCATTTGAGAGAATCTATTTCCCCCCTGTGTCTTTAGTGTTTATAACTCCTACACATTTTCCACATACAAAGACTACTTACTCTGCTAACTCTCCTGTGACTCCACTACACTTCTTGTGTGTTCATAGCTTGCACTTCCTGTCTACGTCTTTCCTACATACCAGGCAAGGCCATTTATTTGATGGGAATAGAGTTTTGTCTGTTGTCCTGCTTATTAGAACTTTAGTCTTTGCCAAGTTAACTTTAAGAACCTTTCATTCCAAGTTTTGCTTCTGTATCTGGAATTTCCTTTCGAATTCTTCTGTGGATTCTTCTATGAGAACTGGTTTTAAATTCTTGTGCTATGGCCTGGAGGACTATGATAAATAAGGGAGAATGGAGAATTGAGCCCTAGTGAATTCCAACCTGTGCTCTAAATTCGTCACTGCACTTGTGGCTAACTCTCACTTTACTGACAGTACCCCTGCATATGACTTTCACTAGCTATTCATCTACCCGTAGTTTCCTCAGAGACAACCTGATTGCAGAGTGAGGGACTTGGTCAAAGACTTTCTCCTGGTCAGTGCTGTACCTGGAATTCATCCGGGTGCTGTCCAACATGTCTGTTGAAGTTAATGGCCCAATAACGAAGTCAATGTCATTCATGATTGAGATAATCTGCAAAAGGACTTCATAAAATTGGTCCTTTTTATCATTTGCCAGCCTAGAGTGTGGCATATAGGCAGATATAAATGTAACTGTTAATTTATCTAAGATTAGTCTTAGCTTGAGTATCACACACTCTAATTATCTCACTTTATCTACACATTTTTCCTCCAAAAATATGCTTACACCACCTCCCCCACTTCTACTGCCTACCAAAGGAATTTGTACCTATGTTCTTTGCTTATGAAGAAGCTAACTAAGGCTCTCCTCCATCTTACCTTTTGCACATAGCATACATCTTCATGCTCCAACTCTAGCATTTCAACAATCTAACTGGTCCTACCTTTCTTTGTGCTGACATTGAGTGTGGTGGTCTTTAAAATGTGAATTTAAAAGGAATAGTAGACATTT
>NC_142928.1:170106354-170171354 GCF_046866305.1 Octopus bimaculoides | reverse complement strand
TTGTTATGGGTTCAACAGTTCTGCAATGTAGTATCCTCCTCTGCATCTGATCCATGGAGTTGACTGCTCTCTGGTTGGACTAATCCCACTTAATCCGCAGTTTCATCAGTTTATGTTCTAATAAATTATGTACCTTTACTAAGTTTATTATGACTATTTCTACCATTTCTCTCTTTGAATCGTTAATGCATAACTACAGTAATGTCTGTTGTGTCATACTAGTCAGTCTTGCTTCAGCAGACCTGTGGAATGTTGATAGTTTATTGAAGAATGAGACCACAAAATCCAGCCCTCCTACTATTTCATGTCTCTATCATACTGCACTCAAAACCACACTGCACCTTTCAATGTACAGTGGGTTTCTGTCTTTATTACAAAGCCACAGATTTTTATAGGAAATGATATAGTTACTTGTACACTATGTTCACGTCATTTCCCTTCACCTTTTAGCATTCAGCTTACTCTGTCAAATGTAATGCTTATTTATTCACGTCATGGAATTAATCATGCATTATCTTCTGGCTTCAAGCTTTTTATGATGTGATTGTAGAATAGGTGTAAGAGGTTTGATTTGACCAGTTTGTGCATAACATAGGTAGAATAGTTGGGTCAGATATGGCCAGTTTGATTACAGGTGAATTCACTGCCATCAATTCACCATGAAGGAAGTTCACCTTGAGGAAAGTTCACTGCGAGAAAAGTTTACCAAGAAAATATATCCATAGTATCTCACCATTAATAGTCAAAAACTATTTTATTGAAAAATAAAAACAGGGAACTGATGACTGAACTTTCCCTGCAATGAATTGTTAACGGTGAACTTACCAGACATGGGCTGGTTTAAATGCTAAAGGGTTAAGACTTTCATTCCGTATGGAGCACAGGGCAGCAATAACTTTTCTTCACTTTTCTCTGTTCAAGCTTTCTGTTTTTATCCAGATGGATCCCTGTTTTCCCAACTTTGCCTCCAGCTGTTTTTAGTGAGTCCTCTCTTCTACCTCTCTTGCGGATTCATGTCAGAGAATGACATGTAAAGCAGGAGGTCCTTTCGGATTTCAATGCAGCTGAGAGATGGCCTTCTTTTCCCAGGTTTTGTTGGTTTTAAATTAATATTGACAACTTCACTTATTTTTCTAGGTAGTATTGTTAGGAAGAGGAAGTCTATATTAGCCTGACCTCTAACCTTTGACCTGTCCAGCTTTGGAGGCCCTCCCAGCAGCTTGCAATCCATTGGTATAGCTCTCAGGGTCATTGAAACGAACAAGCCAACTACACCATAACAAAGAATGGCACTTGTGGTGGATGCAATATGTTACTGGTGTTTATTTTATCTAGCATCCAGCTTGGAGGGAGGAAAAGCAAAGTCAACTCAAATGGGATTTAAACTCTGAACTGAGAACATGGCATTTAGATCACACAGCCATCATAACTTAAATGTGGCTGGTACTCAGTGATTATACTATTAAAGTTATATTATTATTATTATTATTATTAAAAAAACAATTCATTTATTTATATTTTATTTCAGATGCAGTACCTATTGCTACTTTAAATATCCAAAAGGCAGTTCAACCAGGTTGGGCGATCCCAGACTCCTGGCATCATCAAATGATCTATGGTGTTAGTTCAAAGGGTGAGAATACTTATTGATTAGTTCATTTGTTCATTCATTCACTCATTCTGCATCCATTTCCTTGTACTGGTACAGATTGGAAATGGTACTTTTTCTAAGGTAGTATTTCACAACCAGATGCTCTTCCTGTCACCCCCAACCCTTGCCTTTTGTGCAAGTAAGGGAAACTTTTTTGATACATTACTTCAAAAGTGCAGAGCTGTGGAATGTAATCATTATCATCATCATCATCATCATTTAACATCCGCTTTCCATGCTAGCATGGGTTGGACGGTTTGACTGAGGACTGGTGAAACCAGATGGCTACACCAGGCTCCAATCTGATTTGGCAGAGTTTCTACAGCTGGATGCCCTTCCTAACGCCAACCACTCAGAGAGTGTAGTGGGTGCTTTTATGTGCCACCGGCACGAAGGCCAGTCAGGCGATACTGGCAACGACCACGCTCAAAATGGTGTATTTTATGTGCCACCCGCACAAGAGCCAGTCCAGGGGCACTGGCAACGATCTCACTTGAAGGTCCTTACACATGCTGCGGGCACAAGTGCCAGAAAGGCGACGCTGGGCACAGGTGCTATCCCGATTTCGCTTTCGCTTGCCCCAATAAGTCTTCGCAAGCTGAGTTTCGTGTCCAATGAAGGAGACGATGTTGGTATGGGTGCCAGTTGTCGAATTTAGTTCCATTTCGATTTCACTTGCCTCAACAAGTCTTCGCAAGCGGAGTTTAGTGTCCAATGTAGGAAAGGCAATGTTCACCAGGAATGTAAACACAGCACAACACCTTCCCTTTTTGTCAACTGATTTCTTGGAAGAAGTAGAAATGATAATTGCCCTCCCTCTCTCTCTCTCTCTCTCTCACTCACACACACACACACACACACACACACACACACACACACACACACAGGAAGCTCTCACCAGTATCTGTTTACCCTTTCTTCTCACAAGGTATTAGTCAGCCCAAGGCAATTGGTCTTTTTTTTTTTTTTGTTAATAATTATTTCAGTTTTATGGCTCAGTGGCTGGAGCGTCAAACTCACAATCATGAAGTAGTGAGTTTGGTTCCTGGACCAGGCTGTACATTGTGTTCTTGAGCAAGACACTTTATTTCACATTGCTCAGATTCACTCAGCTGTAGAAATGAATTGCAACATCATTGATGCCAGACTGTTTCTGCTTCTGCCTTTCCTATGGATAACATCAGTGGCATGAAGAGGAGAGGCTGGTATGCATGGACGACTACTGGTCTTCCATAAAACAACCTTACCCAGATTTGTGCCTCGGAGGAGAACTTTCTAGGTGCAATCCCCTGGTCATTCATGACAAAAGAGGGTCTTTACCCTATTTTTCATTTCAGTTTTCTGGTGTATGCAATTCAGCCCAGCAGCTATTCTCAATATTAGTGAATGTATTGTTCACTGTCTCTTATTTACTAAAAGTGACAGATCTTGTCTAGACATGTGGCTGCAAGTATACATAATTAATAAGACTCAAGAAGGCCAGACTGCATCTAGTGTTCTTGCTAGCCTCTGCCAGGACAATTTTTAGTCTCCTCTGATATATATGGTATTATTGTATAAGAGACTTCATTTCTGGCAAAAATCTCAGTAACTTGCTGTCAATGTTGTATATACATTAAGTATGATCTATACATATCTATTTTAATTTAATACTGCTTCAATTGCATACACCAGATGATTTATTCAATCCAGCAGCTTTTCTCAATGCCAATAAATGTATTATTCATCATTTACTATGTCATCATCATCATTTCTTAACGTTCGCTTTCCATGCTGGCATGGGTTGGACGGTTTGACTGAGGGCCGGTGAGCCAGAAGGCTGCACCAATCTCCAATCTGATCTGGCAAAGTTTCTACAGCTGGATACCCTTCTTAACACCAACCACTCTGAGAGTGTAGTGGGTGCTTTTACAAGGGCCAGTCAGGCGGTACTGACATCGGCCATGCTCTAATGGTGCTTTTTATGTGCCACCTGCACAGGAGCCAGTCCGGCGGCCTCGTCTAGGCATATGGTTGCAAAGTACATCATTGACAAGGGCCAAGAAGGCTGAAGTGTATCCAACAGTCTCACTAGCCAACTAAAGCAATCTTACTACTCGCTCAGATATATAATGTATTTTTAACACAGTATGTTTACCTACAGTAGTTTGCCTGTCAATAACATATATACACTGAGTATGATATATAGATGGCAATCTAAATCGATGCTGCTTCAGTTGCATAAACAGGATTATTTACTTAGGAGGTTGTTGCATCCTAGCATATGTGCTGTTTCTCTTAGTTTTTGTATTTTCCAGTGGTGTTGTCTGTCTATTATTTTAACTTCATCCCACAGGGGGAGGTGGTCTCCATTTTTCCATATATGATCAGCTATACCTGATTTATCAATATCTCCTCATGTCACAGCTTTGCAATGTTCGTCTACCCTTATTTTGAGGGGGCTGCATGTTTCACCTTTGTATAACCCACCACAGCTGCATGGGACGGAGTACACGCAGTTTTTGGTCACATTCTCTTCTATTGGTGGTTTTACTCAAAGGAGATATTTGCGAAGTGTTGTATTAATCTTGAATACTGTCCTGATGTCATATGGGCTGCATATCTTTTGTGTCTTTTCGGAGAGGCCTTTCACATGGGGTAGACAGACTGTGGACAGTTTATTGGTTTCATTCTCTTTTTTCTTCATAATTGGAGTGGATTGTGTGTTTCTGAGATAGTTGTTGCTTAAATGATTGTTATTGAGCTTGATCATTTCTTCATGATATATATCACAATCGCTACTTATATTCTTTACTCGATGTTTTAGGCACTGAGCAATCCCTCTCTTTACACTGTATGAATGATGGGAATTGAAGTTGAGGTATCGTCCGTGATGCTCAGCTTGCAGTATATGGATATCCTGAATCCATACTTGGTGCGTGTTATTAATGCGTCCACTTCACAAATATCTCCTTCGAGTAAAACCACCAATAGAAGAGAATGTGACTAAGAACTGCGTGTACTCCTTCCCATGCAGCTGTGGTAGGTTATACAAAGGCGAAACATATCACCCCCTCAAAATAATGGTAGGTGAATATCACAAAGCTGTGGCATGAGGAGATATTGATAAATCGGGTATAGCTGATCATATATGAAAAAATGGAGACCACCTTCCCCTGTGGGATGAAGTTAAAATAATAGACAGAGAACACCACTGAAAAATAGGAAAACTAAAAGAAGCAGCATATATGTTAGGATACAACAACCTCTTAAGCAGACCAAGTGCAAATACGAATAGTGTATGGGGACCGGTATTAAGGAAGGATAAGAAAATATTAGATTTATAAGCCCTAAAATTCACTCTATAATTTCCCATGGACATATGGCGTAGTGGTTAAGAGCACAGGCTACTAACCCCAAGATTCCGAGTTCAATTCCAGGCAATTACCTGAATAATAATAATAATAATATCGAAAAATACCTTAGGAATGTGAACCCAGGTTTGAAATTTCTCCAAGACACCTGATAAAGGCTGGAGCGTGTATCAGCCGAAACGTGTTAACAACAAACAAGATGAGGACAAATATCCTTGAGATGTAAATAATATACAAAGGATGGCTATTTTGTTTGTAGCATTCACATTAAATAATTTTGATTTTTACTATTGTTTGTTTTATTATTTTCCTTTATTTTAATAAAATGCAAACGCTGTCATTTCAGGTGCTTACATGACAAACCCTTTGAAGTTGGTGAGTGGAAAACATTTAATGCAACAACTAACAAGTGATAGGGTTCTGTTGATCAAGCGACAAGATATCATCAGCCGTTTCCAGGAAGACACGAACTTGTCCAATTTAATGTGTCATGATGAACCCCTTCGGTGGAGAACCATGAATGTATTAGGTATTGTGCTCTGTTTTTGGACCTTTTAATTTCTTCGCTGATTTCATAATGGTTGGTTCATTGGATGCGTATTACCTTGCTCAAAATGTCCAATATAAATGCGAAAATATGTTTATGTATACATGTAATCATCATCAGCATTATTTTAATGTCCACTTTTCCATACTCATGTGGTCAGACAAGATTTGTTGATGTAGATTTTTCTATTGTTGGATGCCTTTCCTATTGCCAATTCTCACTTGCTCTCAAGTAAGGTAATATTTTCCCATTACCAGACACATTTCCACAGAATATTGGAAATGAAAGATTCTACTTGCATGACAGTGATACTCATTTACACACTTGCAATGCACACATTGTTTTATTTATATATATATATATATATATATATATATATATATATATATATATATATAAAAGTAAAATTGGAAGGTACCGCATGAATGAAAATATATAGGGAAGAGAATTTGAAAATGCAGAAGTCTTTTAAAGATTGACTGGTTTCAATATTTAAAAAAAAAAGATTTTGAAAAGTCATCGCCTCGGTGAGGCCCAATTTTCGAAGGTCATGCTTCACCACCTCATCCCAGGTCTTCCTGGGTCTGCCTCTTCCACAGGATCCCTCAACCGCTAGGGTGTGGCACTTTTTTACACAGCTATCCTCATCCATTCTCACCACATGACCATATCAGTGCAGTCATCTCACTTGCACACCACAACTGATGCTTCTTAAGTCCAACTTTTCTCTCAAGGTACTTACACTCTGTCGAGTATGCACACTGACATTACACATCCATCGGAGCATACTGGCTTCATTCCTTGCGAGCTTACACATGTCCTCAGCAGTCACGGCCCATGTTTCTTGCCATGTAGCATGGCTGTTCGTACACATGCGTCATACAATCTACCTTTTATTCTGAGTAAGAGGCCCTTTGTCACCAGCAGAGGTAAGAGCTCTCTGAACTTTGCCCAGGCTATTCTTATTCTAGCAGCTACACTTTCAGCACACCCTCTCCCGCTACTGACTTGATCACCTAGATAACGGAAGCTATCAGCTACTTCTAGTTTTTCTCCCTGGAATGTGGCAAAGGTTGTTTTCTGCACATTTTCAGTGTTTATTGTTCCTGAGCATCTGCCACATACAAAAGCCATCTTCCCAGTTAGCCTTCCTTTGATATTGCTGCACCTCTTATGTGTCCATAGCTTACACTGGGTACATCTTATAGAGTTTCTACCTACACCTTTTCTACAGATCGAGCAGGGCCATCTACCTGTAGGGATTTGTGGTTTGTCTGCCTTCCTACTTATTAGGACTTTGGTTTTAGCTAGGTTGACTCTATGGCCCTTCGATTCTAATCCTTGTTTCCACACCTGAAACTTCTCCTCTAATAAATATATATATATATATATATATATATATATATATATATATATATACCAGTCCTCAGTCAAATCGTCCAACCCTTACTAGCATGGAAAGCGGACGTTAAACGATGATGATGATGATATATATATATATATATATATACATATATACATGTATATATATATATATACATACTTGATTTTAGAATATAGATTCTGTTGTGGTGGGTGGGTCTTGAATGTGATTTGGAGGGGATTTTGCTGATAATTCTAGCAGGTCAAGCAATCACATAGTAGCTCCTTCATTTGCTTGATAAATAGTTTATCAATATTTCATACTTAAATTGTATGTTTGTTTTTAAATTCATTTATCCTTTTTTTCTTTCAGGTCAAGTAGTCAACGTACTCCGTGAAGCTAGCATGCCTCGCGTCCCTGGCTACCGACCACAACTTACTCAACACATCCGCATTCCAGCCGCCTATCGTGCTGGTATCACTCTCTTTGTGCGTGCAGACATGGATGTGTATCACCATTTAAAGCGTGTCCCGAACCTGCCTCTTCAGATTAACCTTTCACGAGAATTGCTGCCGCTCAGCACTGAAGACAGTAACGGCATGGACGACCTGAACAGCTGCAATAGCAGTGGCGGTTGCAGTAGCGGTGGCAGCTGCAACCAAAGAACAAGTAAAATTGATGGTTGTGATGGTAATGATAACTGTACAGACTTTAACAATGAAAGCTCTGACTCTGCCACGTCAACACTAGCTCTTCCTTCCCCTCCTCCTGTAAGCAGTACTGCAGCTGCTGCTGCTGCTTCTTTTGTGTCCTCACCAATCACACACCTCCATGATTACACAACAGGTAGACAAAGATATCTTGTACATGGTTTCTCGCATAGAAATAATGTTTATGTCCATTATTTCAAAAATTAAGGTCTGCATTATTCCCTTGTTGGACATCTTGTTTGCATGCATCTTTCATATACTGTATGTATGTATGTTACTATGGCTATGTTTGGATGTCTTATGATTGCAGCAATAAATATATTATCTACCTGGCTTTTGAGGTTTGAATAGATTGACTTTACTATATTCAAACTAGATAAAAAGAAGAAACAAAATGTTCACAGTGGCAATTTAGTTTTCAGCTGTTTGTTTGTTGTTTTTTTTTTAACTCCACTTTCAGTTTTTTTTAAAAATCTTCTAAACTAATTTCTGTATCCTAATTAGTATTCCTTAACACTTGTTGAAAATGGAAAGCTAAGATGAATGATACAAAATAACTACTAAATCTACTACAATCCAAGAAACAAAAGCTACAACCAAAGATGTAAACTAAATTCCTGGAGTTTCCTTTTTTTTTTTATTTTTTTTTTTAAACTTCTTAACAAGTATTTTAATTCATCTTTATTTGTTAACTTGTTATGTTTTTAAAACCTAGTTAGTTTGGTTGACAGTATCTTTTGATTCCCAACCCACCACCTCTTATTGTATACAGTTTAAAACTATGCAATTGTTATCAGTTGTTGGTAACAGAAGTTTTACCAACAACTGAAATACTCTATTGTAAATGTGCAATTTTCTGCTGTTCCATAAGAAAAATCTATCTTTTATTCCTAATTTTTCATTTTATTTTCTTTTAATTTTGATCTTTTTTTTTTCTTTCTCCCCTGTGGTTAATTCTAAAAATGAATATTGACTGTGATAGAAAATGTTTGCTAATTAGTGCTTATCTCTTTTGGAAATATATATATCAGAGAAGGTACATATGTATAGCAAATGTTCAATTTATCCTTTGGCCACTACAGCCAAAGTAAGGCCCCTGAACAGCCTATAAGTAATAATAATAATAGTAATGATATTATAATAATAATAAAGACATTTGCATAGAGCAACATTAAGGAGAATTAATTAATAACATAATATGGATTTTTAATTTAACATTTTAAAACTTTGCATTGCTACTAAAATCAATTCATGTTATGGTTTCAGAGTTACCGTTTCTTGGAGTCAGTTCTTGTCTGCAGCAGTGGCACCCCACTTAGATTTATTCTCTTAGGTTAGAGAACAAAGTATTCAATGTTCACTGCTAAATTAGTGTCCATCAACAGGTACATTAATCTGAAAATATATTTAATTAGTTGGGTTAAGTTGCTGTGAGTTCCAGACAAGCTTTTTGTATGTAAGTAACCCACTGGCTTCAGTCCTTAAACATTTGATGGATGATATACAAACAAAACTAAACCTACTTGATCCTTTTGGTATAAATGTCCCTAAGACGGTCTCTGGCTCTACAAAACAAAAACTCCCCATTTTAAACTGTTCGTATTTAAATAAAAACCTTCCAACATAATTTTATATATAAAAGAAAAAAACTTTCAATAACTAATGTTCTAAACATACCTTAATAATGTAAATTAATTTTTTTTTTCAATTCCTGTAATTTTTTTCATTATTTTCAAAATTAATTGAAGCATATAGGGCAGTGTGTTTTGTTAGAAAAATGGCCACAAAAGGGTAATACATAAAATTTAAGTGAAAGCTAGCAGGTTTTGTTAGCTTTCCGTCTGTGCTCATTGAAACCTGTAGTCCTGACATCCTACACAAGATGATAGGAATGATGATGCATTAAGGCAGCCAACTTCGTAATTTCTGTAACATACTTCAATAAACCAAACCACTTGATTTATGGTTTAAACACTCGGCCTATTGTGTCTTTTGTATGATTTCATTATTCTGGAAGTTACTCTATTTAATATAATTTATCAGTATAAATAGCAAAATGTTATTTTCATTTCGATTTTTAGCATAATCTCCCATCAATATTTTCTGTTAGTTCATTTCCACTGTTCTTATGCTATCGACTTTGTGTTTGCTATGCTCTTGAACAAGGTACATAACTCTGATTACACTAATTTATTTGACTGAATATAAACAGCTATATTCTGATTTCACAGTTGAATTGTTAGGAATAAGGGAGAACAGTGTAAAAATAATTAAATCAACAAATAAACAACTACACTCATGTTAGCACAATGATATGAATGTGAAAAAAAAAAATATTTTCTATCTGAAGAACAATACCTACATAAATAAGTTACCAAACATTAACCTCTCAACTTCATCATCATCATCATCATCGTTTAACGTCCGCTTTCCATGCTAGCATGGGTTGGACGATTTGACTGAGGACTGGTACAACCGGATGGCTACACCAGGCTCCAATCTAATTTGGCAGAGTTTCTATAGCTGGATGCCCTTCCTAACGCCAACCACTCAGAGAGTGTAGTGGGTGCTTTTACGTGTCACCCGCACGAAAACGGCCATGCTCGAAATGGTGTCTTTTATGTGCCACCCGCACAAGAGCCAGTCCAGGGGCACTGGCAATGATCTCGCTCGAAAACCCTACAAGGCCAGTCAGGCGGTACTGGCAACAGTCACGCTCAGGATGGTACATCTTATGTGCCACCCGCACAAGGCCAGTCAGGCGGTACTGGCAACGATCTCACTTGGCTTGCCGGGTCTTCTCATGCACAGCACATTTCCAAAGGTCTCGGTCAGTAGTCATCGCCTCAACTTGTGACTTCATAATCTCAACGAAAGTTTAACATTATGTTCTATAAGTAATCTGACTAACTATATTTTATTTTTGAAAATTATTGTAACTTTTATAAAAATCTACATTTAATGGCTGTAAAGAAATGGAATACTGTCGTGCACTGAATATGTTAGCTTCAGTTAACGTATTGCTTATATATGTATGTATATGTATAGTGTCTACTTTCCATACTGACGTGGGTTAGACAGTTTGATTGGAACTAGTATGCTGGAGAGCTGCATCAGGTTCCAGTCCGATTTGGCATGGTTTCTATGGCTGGATGCCCCTTGCAAATGCCAACCACCCCAAGAGTGTAATGAATGCTTTTTACTTGCCACTTACATGACACCAGTATTGGCCACAACCACAATTTCACTTGGCTTAACGAGTCTTCTCAAGCACGGTATATCACCAATGGTCTCTGCCACCTGTCATCACCTCCATGAGATCCAATGTTTGAAGAGTGCTCTTTACATACCACCAGCACGGATGCCAGTTATGTGACACCAGTATCAGCCACACACACACACACACACACACACACACACACACACACACACACCATCTCATCATTTGGCATAATGACTCCTCCTTTAGTATTACACCCACCTCAGTTGAATGGTCAGGGTCTTCTCTTTTGAGTTGCTTGCTGACCACACTTATGTTGATGCCATATAAAGAGCACCCAGTAAACTCTGTAAAGCAGATGGTGTTTAGGAAGAGCATCCAACCATAGAAGCTATACTGAAGCAGACACTGAAGCTTAGCACAGCCCTCAGGTTCATTGGTTCCTGTCAAGCCATCCAACCAATACCAACATGGAAAATGGACACTAAATGATGATGATAGGGTCTCCATCAGCCAAGATGCATCTGCACATGTATGTCTAGACCTGATCAAGATTTGAGCATGGTTGGCTGATGCTCATGCATGCAAGTATCCAATTTTTATCCAAGGAAAAGGCTACCAACCTGCACTCATACAGTCCAGCATGTGTCATTGCAGGCATTGTTGTCAGAATACAAAAAGCCAAAACAGATGCTGTGAAACATCTGACACCCTCTCAGCTCTGCCAATCCACTATACTGGATTGGTGCTTTTTTTTTTTTTTTTTTTTTTTTTTTCCATCAATATCAAAACAATGAAGAGCAGTGTTTACCTCAGTGGGACTTGAACTCAGAACACAGTCAGAACAAATACCTCAAGGCATTCTATTCAACACTATAACAAATCTGGCAATTCACTGTCTTAGTGGTTATTTGCATAGCTTTACAGCAGTGCTCCAGCTTGATCACATGCTAGACAAGCTAAATCTGCAAAAGTATTGAACAAGAAGCATTTCTACATACCCACCACCACTTCTTTTTTACTCACACACTTTCTATTTCTCTCATACATACACTCTTGAATATGGAGTATTTAATACTTTGAAAGGTCGGAGGATTTTATCTTTTACTTGTTTCAGTCATTAGACTGTGGCCGTGCTGGGGCACTGTCTTGGAGAATTTTAGCTGAACTTATCTCCCCCAGAACTTATTTTATATAAAGCCTGGTACTTATTCTGTTGGTCTCTTTTACCAAACTGTTAAGTTACAGGGACATAAACACACCAACACCAGCTGTCAAGTGGTGGTGAGGGACAAACACATACATAAAGAGACACAGATACAGACAACTGGCTGCTTTCAGCTTCCATCTACCAAATCCATTCGCAAGACTTTCTTTTGCTCGAGATTATAGTAGAAGACATTTGCCCAAGGTCCCATACAGTGAGACTGAACCCAAAACCATGTAGTTGGAAAGTAAACATCTTATCACACAACCACACCTGTACCTATGTTCAGAAAATCTCAATCAATCTGTTTCTCTGGAACTTGAAAATTAATTTAAGGTTCACTTTCAAGATGTTCAAAGCTCTTTTTTAAAATCTGTTTTAATGTTCAATCTTTAGTAAAAAACATTTCTTTCAAGTCACTTTAGCTTCACGTCAATTGGAGATTCAGTTGTATGGATGCAGTGCTTCTTTTCCTCTTTCCTTTTTTTCTTTTTTTCTTTTTTCATAGAAATTACTCAAAATGAATTTTCTTAAACTAACTTACTGGCCAACCTTCAACATCATTATCAAAGGATCTTTTATTTTTCTTGAAAGCCATTGACTCAATACTTTGCAACATCCTGTTTGTGAATAATGATGTCGTGTTGATGTGTAGTTATATACTTGCCAAAAAAGATCAAAGATAGCAATCAAATTGTGTCCTCTCTACTTTAAATAGATAAGTGGCTTTACTGACATAAATATATTTCAGAGATAACCTCTTCCCTCGTAACATGTTATATATATACATATATATATATATATATATATATATATATATATATACGCACGCACCTCATCATGATCATCATTTAACATCTATCTTCCAAGCTGGCATGTGCTGGTCGGTTTGACAGGACCTGGTAAACCTAGGGACTGC
This sequence comes from Octopus bimaculoides, assembly GCF_046866305.1. NCBI lineage: Eukaryota > Metazoa > Mollusca > Cephalopoda > Octopoda > Octopodidae > Octopus > Octopus bimaculoides. The sequence goes on along the minus strand of NC_142928.1, from coordinate 170,158,384 downwards.
CAAGTTTCATTGTCTGTCCTGGCATGGTTTTTGCTACTAAATACCCTTCCTAATGCCAACCACTTTACAGACATGGGCAAAAGGCTTTGAGGTGGTTTGTAACCCTGTGCAGGTGACCCCTTTGCTTTCTGCCTTCAACAGCCACGTGAAGGTTAGTACCATCTGGGATAGCCTCCATACTTGGTTGGTCAGCTTGTGTTGGTAGCAGCATCCTCTATCCTAACCAGTTCTGCTTGTATATTTTCTGTATTCACAGAATTGTGATTTTTCTCTTCTATGTCGAGAAGAATTGCAGCCACTAACTGGCAAATATTTATCTCTGGTGGGATGTTGAGTATTGTAACTCTGAATACTCTCCGACCAAGGTAGATAGGGATGAGGATTAGTTCCTCAGTTGTTAGGGTAGCTATCTAGAAATTTTTAGCCTTTTCCTCTGAGGTAAACCTCACCTCGATAGTCTCATATTTCTTCCCCGAGCTACATAGATTTTACTTTTCCAAACTGGTTTTAAGCACTTCTCTATTTGCTGCTGTGTAGACTGCTCCGCTTTTCTATTTTTAGCTCCTATTGTTTTATATAGAACTGTCTGAAAATTAATTTTTCTTGCCAACCATTTTACAGAGGGGACTAGGCACCAGTAAGATCACCAAGTAATTTGCAACACAAAATCCCCTCAGCTGAGGAGGAGAATGGTATCGAGGGAGGTGGCTTCATGCCAGATGATGATGACAGGTTAGAGTGTGACAGAGGGATAGAAACTAGGGCTCGAAACCGGTTTTATATTATGATCAGTAAAACCGAAACTGATTTTAATGCTTGCTGTTTCTTTTTTTTTTTTTTTTTTCTTTTTTTTTTTTGCAAAATATTTCTTCATTTTTGGGATCTTTTTTTAAAATGGGGGCCACATTTTTCATTAACGAAACACTTTGAAACTTGGAACACTGGTAGAATGTGTCGTATAAAACATCTTTTTCTCTTAGTCTTCTTAAAAAAAAAAAGAAATCCATAAATTATTCCATGTTAAAGTTGTCGTATTTCTGTAATTTCAACCAATCACTGACGTCCATTCAGCCAATATACATTAAGTGCCGACTACATAAACAAACGCTTCTGAAACAATTAACCCTAACCCTACGGTTAGGGTTAAAGCAAATTTAAAATGAAGAAAGCAAATAAAATGAAGGTATGGAGATTAAATACGCTTTACATCGCTTAATCAGCCAAAGGAGTAAATGTAAACAACTGAATACTTGTCAGTGATTGGTTGAAATTATCGAAATAAGACAATTTTTTACATGAAATAAATTCGAATACAAAAATATTTTTCTGTTCTATAACACAAAATAGATAGGTATTCGAAGTTTGAAAGTCTTTCGGTACCAAAAACACTACGTAAAACATTAATGAAAAATGTGGCCCCCGTTTTAAAAAAGATCCCATTTTTTTCTTTTGAAGAAATATCATTGAAACTGAACTAACTGAACTGTTGTTGGTCGTCTTTAGTTGAGAGTGCTGTCTGTTTCATTGAAACATATCACAACATATCAATTCTCACCTTCTCTCCCTTTGAACCTTAGATCAGCACCTTGTCATTTCCTTCGCTAACCCCTGGCTGACTCTTTGAATTTGGAGGTAACCGACTTTATTCAGAGCAAGTCAAGGGGATGCTGTTAGTCTTCAGTCAGGTGATCTTTCCCGTTGAGCATATGTAATAACCAGTTCAAGATTCATTTCAAAGAAGTAACACTAACTAAATTTTTTCTTAATTATTTTCATTAGCCCTAGCATGATAAAAAGAAAATCAACTGTTTGGAATTTTTTTCGATAGGAAAAACAAAGACGAAGCTCAATGCAACAAGTGTGATAAGATCATGAAGTCTTCTGGAGGATCTACTACGTCTCTGATTTTGCACTTGAAGAAAATTCATCAAATCGACATAAATCAAGATGAAAACCAGCCTCCTGTGAAGATGACAAGAACAATGGAACACTTTTTAAAAAAGAAATCAATGGAAGGAGTTTCAAAGTTAGCTGCTATGGATGGATTCTCTTTCAATTCAATCGCCAAAAGCGATTTTATACAGAGAAATCTTCATAGTCAGAGAGGCAAATATGATAAATTACGACCAACATCTGCAAACAGTCAGGAATATGGTAATGAATTATTACATAACCAAGAAAGAAGAACTTATTCATTATTTCAAAAAAGAAGTAGTGCTGGGGATTCGCTACTCATTGACATTGGATGAATACACATCAATTCAAAATAAACGATATATGAACATAAATGTTCATGGGAAAGACTATCATTGGTCGTTGGGTCTTATTTGAGATTCACGGCTCCCTTAATAGCAGGAGAACACTGAATGCATTGTGTTTTTTAAAAGATTATTTTCGAAGGAAAGTGAATCATCAAGTCAAGAAACTTGATTGATTCTCAAAAATACGACTTGGAAAAACGTTGCATTCCTGATTAAATAAATATAATACCATTATTTTTTGTTGTTATTTGTACATAGATACAGATACAGGCACCACCAACATATTTGTGGGTATCAGTCAAACTGTTACTTTCTCTCTTTCTCTGTGTATGTATATAAACAAAATACAATATATGACAAACTTCTTCGTTACAGGGACACCGCTCTAAATCCACGAAAACCAGTTTTTAGCCGGTTTTGAGAATTACTTGTACTTAAACTCGGTTTTGGGAATTATCGTTTTTTTGCGAGCCCTAATAGAAACTGATGTCATTCAGTGGACGAAATACATGGCTACCCCAGTCAGAAAGAGAGAAGTGTGTGTGTATAGTATCAATAAAATACAGAAAACATATATGGTATTTTAAACTATTACTGGCAATAATTTGCCAAAATGCAAGTATATTTTATAAAACATGAATTCCCATATGTTTTCTATTTTTTTATTATATGGCTTATATTCATCATACTAGCCTATCCTGTGGTTTGGTGCCCCACATACTGCATGGATATAGGAGTGGAGTGAAGAAGCTACTGAGCCCAAACTTCAGTTATATTTTGCATTTCATGGCACACACATGCATATATATATATATGTGTGTGTGTGTGTGTGTGTATATACATATATATACTATAAATATACATATATGATTTTAATTTTTACATCATTTTATTGATGTTTCTAATTAAGTTTTTTGTACATTGCATCAATGTTTAATGGCATTTCGTCCATCTTTATATTCTGAGTTCAAATGCTGATGAAGTCAACTTTTCCTTTTATCCTTTGAGATAAAATAAGTATTAGTTGAGTCTTAACTATAAGAGCTGGTATGAAGAAGGGTATTTGACTGAGAAACTGTCTCAAAAATTTCTGCTCAAACTATGTAATTGACTTGGTCCCCACCCCACCAAATTCAGGCCTTGTACCTAAAATAGAAAGAATTAAACATCGTCCTTGATGCTCCAGTTATTAGCTGGAATTTTCTTTTTCTTACCCCCAACCTTTGTTAATAGTTTCACTTAAAATTTTCACAACAAGAGATATTTAACCCTTTTGAGACACACAAGATACATTTACTAAAAGATGATTTCTGATTAGCTATTACACTTCAAGACCAACCATTCACAACATTTGTTTCATCAGACCAATGGATTGGCCTCAAAGTCCTTTCAGCTTGTATCACTTTGTGTCCCAAGAGGGTTTATAAGATTTTGCCCCATGAATCATTTGTTGGCACTGACCCAAGTGGTTTAAGTAACCTTATCTCCTTGAAGGTTGTTTGTGCTACTGTGATAATGAAACTTTCAGTTGACTAAAATATTGGATTTGTATGTGTGCATGTGTGTATGTAATAGGCAAAGGAAAGGCTATGGTTAAAAAATTTGTTTCACAACCATTTGATTTCTAGGTCAGCCAATGCTTCATAAGGGAAACTGCAAGCAATTCAATGAAAATTATTGTGTGGAAAAGGGTGTGGTTATTGTTATTTCACATTTGCTATTCATTGGTGTCGACATTATGACTAGTCATACTGCATTTTCAAGGACTCGTAGGATTAAAAGAATTCTTAACTTGAAAACTGGTAAAGGCTAACAATAGGAAGAGCATTCGACCACAAAATCCTGCTTCAAATAATTCCACGCTCACACCCAAGCTACCATGGAAAGAATCTGCCAATAAATGAACAAAAGAAATATGTGTTTCTACACCCTTTAGCTTTTTTATTTTTCACTTGCCAAAAACTTTCCCATTGAATAAATTGATCCAAGAACTTATTTTATCAGTTTTTTTCCCACTGAAAAGGGATGTAAATAAACCAGCGCTAGTTGCCAAGTGGTTTTGGAAGGCCCTGCGCACGCACGCCCGCCCGCCCGCCTTCTTTCAGTTTCTGTCTACCAAATTCACTCACAAGCCTTTGCTCGGCCCAGGTCTATAGCAGAAGACACTTTGCCCAAGATGCCGCACAGTGGGGCTGAACCTGGGGCCATGCAGTTAGGAAGCAAACTTCTTGCCACGCAGCCACACCATATCTATATATGATATGGGTTGGGTGAATCATCACAGTCTAAGCCATTACTGATTGGGGACCACTACTCCAATAGACTGGTGCTTGTACGTGTTTGTGTATGCATATATATATATAGCATATACAGTATGCATACCTGTGTGATTGTGTAGATATATAATGCATGAAAATATGTTTGAGTATTGTACATATGTTTAAATTGAAGAGGCAGCTATTGGAGCATGGAATGGAATACTGTTGCAGTTTCTGTTCCAGCTTTTTGTGTTCTGAGTTCAAATTCTGGCTAGAACAGTTTTACCTTTAATCTTTTTGGATTTGAGAAAGTACAAATCCAAGACATGATGCTTTGCAGTATATCTTTCAGCTCTAAGCATTCCGAGTTCAAATCCCACTTCTTACCACCAGAAACTACAATGGATGCTTCAGGACCAGACAGATGCTCGTAAGCTCAGAAACAGAACACAGTGTTCTGTTCAGAGGAGAGTGTTTTAATCTCAAACATTTATATGCCATGGGAAGTGGGTTCAACTCCACCCTTATGTGTCCTGTAACTCATGACAGATTTGAGTCAAGTTCTGAGCCTAATATATCTGACTAATCCTTCCTTCCCCTCAAAATTGTTGGTCTTGAATTATTATTAGAAATTATTATTTGTTGTTCCACAGAATGAAGTGAATGGTTGCATTCATGTTCTGTAAAATTCTCTGTAGCTAGAAGGCTGGGTGAGGTTACTTCTGTTAATTAATGTTCTCTTTAAAATATTAATTATGTTTGCTTATATTTGTTAGGATTATGGAAGCCAGAAAATCCTAGAAAGATATTTAAACCTTTAGCATTCAGATTAATCTGTCAAATGTAATACTTATTTATTTATTCACTTTCATCATCATCATCATCGTCATCTTTTAACATCCGCTTTCCATGCTAGCATGGGTTGGACGATTTGACTGAGGACTGGTGGACCAGGAGACGACACCGAGCTCCAATCTGATTTGGCAGAGTTTCTACAGCTGGATGCCCTTCCTAACGCCAACCACTCCGAGAGTGTAGTGGGTGCTTTTACGTACCACCAACACGAGGGCCAGTCAGGTGGAACTGGCGATGGCCACGCTCGAAATGGTGTATTTTACGTGCCACCTGCACAGGAGCCAGTCCAGTGGCACTGGCAACGATCTCGCTCAAATGTCTTTTCATGTGCCACTGGCACAAGTGCCAGGAACGCGGCGAACGATCTTGCTTGAATGTCTTTTCATGTGCCACTGGCACAAGTGCCAGGAAGGCGACGAACGATCTTGCTTGAATGTCTTTTCACATGCCACTGGCACAAGTGCCAGGAAGGCGACGTTGGTAACGATCACGCTGGTGCTATTTACGTGCCACACTGGTACAGGTGCCATCTCGATTTCACTTTGTTTTGAATTAATCATACACTATCTTATACCTTCAAGATTTTGATGATGTGACTTTTCATTTTTAAGATGACTTTGTAGGGTTAGTGTGAGAGGTCAGATATGGCTGATTTGAACATAAAACAGGTAAAATATTATGACCAATTTAAATCCTGAAGCATTAAAGATTACACTTTGTTTAGTGCATAACCTTCATAAGAAAATAAAACAAATTAGATTACAGGCTATAGTCAGTTAGAAGCCAAACCGTTGTCAATAGAAGCAGACTGGTTCCACTGAGTTCAGCAGTTAAGTCAGTGCAATTGTATACCATACAATTTTTAGACATCCATTCTGTTAAATTTATTTGAATAGACAGTATTTGTGATCAAAGGGTTGAAGAATACCATTTTTGTTAGAGGCTGGGAGAATACAAGAGGATGACCTGAAGTTTTATGCCCTGGTTTAATCTATCATTCTAGTATCCTTCAGTAATTGTCTTTTGACAGTTTATTTTTAAAGAATAAGAAGAATATTCTTATTAGTTGATTGATTTCTCCAGTCACACTTTACATTGTCTAGGGAGGAGAGTAAAAGAGATAGTATAAGTGGTGCAAGATAAGTAAACATACTAGGCTTTCATCATTTAACATCATAGTTTTAATGTCCACTTTTCCATGCTTGTTGAGGCATCTATTCTAAAGATAAACGCCATATCTTGTTCTCAACTCTCACCTGTTTTGAAGAGAGATGTCCTCATGGTTGGACATATTTTCACAAAAAATTGGGAGTAAAGTATGACAGTGATGCCATTTACAACAAATGCACAATTGCACAATACACAATTGCACAATGTCAACACAATGAAATACAAACACCTATAAACACACACACAATGACTTCTTTCAGTTTGCATCACCTGGAAAGCCCAGGGTTATAGAAGAGATATACCTAAGATGCCATGTAGTGGGACAGAACCTGAAACCACATGATTTACAAGTGAACTTAATACAGCTATAAATATTTATTCTTTTATTTGTTTTTCATTTGACTATGGCCATGCTGGAGCACTGCCTTTAGTCGAACAAATCAACCCCAGGACTTATTCTTTGTAAGCCTAGTACTTATTCTATCTCTCTTTCGCTGAACCACTAAGTTACGGGGACATAAATGCACCAACATCGGTTGTCAAGCGATGGTGGTGGGGACAAACACAGACACACACACACACACACATATTTATATATATATATACATATCTACAATGGGCTTCTTTCAGTTTTCATCTACCAAATCCACTCGCAAGCTTTGGTCAGCCCAAGGTTATTGTAGAAGACATTTGCCCAAGGTGTCACACAGTGGGACTGAACCCAGAACCATGTGGTTGGTAAGCAAGCTACTTACCACACACCCACTCCTCTTTGTACATTTATTGTTTTTAGAAGATAATATTTTAATTTCATGAATATAGAATACAAATATCTCTTAATAACTGCATCAAATTTAACCAAAAGAAAATGGAAATTACTAATTAAATAGCTAAAAAAAGACGGGCATCATTCCACATTTATGTATTATACCAAAGGAAATTAGTGTTTCTCTCAGAAAAATTTTCAGACCTTCCAAAACATCCATTACATCATTATGGTTCATTGTGAGGTTAAGAGAGGAACAGCCAGGTGCCTTCTCTGAAGTGGAATGTGAGCAAAATCAGAAACTCCTTGTTAACGTTCTGGCATTCCTCAAGTTCTCAAAAACCACAGTCTTAAAAATGGGATTCAGCAACAGATTACACTACTGGCTAATGCATGGTTGTGTTATGTATTCCTTCTGACTATCTTGATTTCTGTGATGTCTGACACCATGATAGTAAGCTTGCAACTTAGTACGTGGAGAGGCAGGTCATGCCAACCAGTATCTTAAGTTCCTGGAGCAAAGGTTCTATTAAGATGCATTTGAGATGCTTTTGGATATTAATGAAGATTAGGTTACAAGTTGAGTGGCCAGTCTCACTCTGAAATAAGCTGAAAGATCTCAGACACTTGTGGTGAACGCATATATTGCCTCTTTTATTTACTATCATTTGTTTATTCTACTTTGCTCCAGTTTTCATCTAACTTGGCTTCAATGTCTATTCTTTTGCTTCTTAAGGAAAGAACACATTCCACTGGTCAGAAGACTCATATACTGCTAACTCCCTTTGTGCAGATGGTCCAGTGTAAGGTGGCAGGGTTTTGCAAAGATTCGTAGACTTTTTTTTAAGATTTCATCATTTGTGAACCAAATCTTCCTACTGCTGCAGTCCTGGGTCAAGAGAGAAGACCAAAATTGGTTGCCTAGCATCTACAATGTTGTCAGGCAGTCACAGTATTCAATCAGTTGATCAACACAGGGGCTAGTACATCAAGCTTTGCATTCAATACAGTTTGGCAGATAAAAATGATAAGTTCTCAAGGAATCTTTGGACATCAATGAGAGTCAACCGAACAGCCTGTTCTCAGGGAACCTTCAGCTCAAGGAAATCGTCAATTTGCAGTGCTTTGGGAAGACCTGCATTACCAGTTCAGGAAAAACTCTAGAGACATATTAGCATTATCAGCTAATCCTGTCCAAAATGCTCTCAGGAAGACAAAAACAAGACCATTCTGCATACACTCATTCAGTATTTGAGTATTGCTGACTTGCAGAAGTTACATCAAACAGCTGTTACTGTTATATATGGGAGAGATTTATAAATCAGTTGGAGATTATCTCACCATCTTTCTTTAGACAGTAAGAGAAGGCAGTATTCCTCTGTCTGGTTGCATGCTATAATGAAAGAAATTCTGTGATGGACAAGGTTGACAGTACATGGAAATTGCTTTTACTTTTTGGCCAATCCTTTGACTTCTTCAACTTCCAGTTGGTGAGAGTGAGGAGGGAAGTTCTATCCTCCAGTGAATTTCCTGAAAGGTGGGTGTGATTAACAAGAACAGCCAGTGTAAAGGGGCCTGCAGTCAGCATGTGCCTATTGGTCAAGGAACAAAGCTGAGAAATAGCATTTGTTCTTTGTAATCAGAGAAATCCTTGATCTGTTGAGCTCTTTAATTGGTTCAAGCTGACAGTTCTTGTCTGGACACATTTGTATACTGTATGTGCCACCATTCTTTTTCATTCAAGTAATTACTGTGTAAGCCCCAATATTTTGTAATTTGTCCCTATAACGTTCTCCCATCCATTGCCCTTGTTATTATTATAACAGAGCAAGATGGTGAGCTGGCAGAAATATTAGCATGTTGGACAAAGTGCTTAACAGAATTTCTTCTGTATTTATATTTCTGAGTTCAAATTCTATTAAGGTCTACTTTGCTTTTCATCTTTTTAGGATTGATAAAACAAGTATTAGCCAAGTTACTGGGAGTGATGAAATCAGCTCGCCACCTCCCTCAAAATTTCAGTCCTTTTGCCTTTAGTAGAAAGGATTATTATTATGATAGGATGACTTGGCACAATGGTTAGAGCATTAGCAGAAGAACACCTTGCAGTATTCTTTCTGGTTCTTTATGTTCCAAGTTCAAATCCTGCTAAGGTCAAATATGGTATCTTTTGGGGTTCAATAGAATAAAGTACTAGTCATGTACTTGGGTCAAATTAATCAACTAATCCTCTCCCTCAAAACTGTTGACCTTATGTCTAAATTAGAAACAATTATTACTTATTAATGTAGCTGGTGGATTAACAGAATCATTAGAGAGTGGTAAAAAAAAAAGTCCTGCAGTAATTGATCTGGCTCTTTACATTCTGAGTTTACATTTCATCAAGGTCAAATTTGCCTTTCAGCCTTCTAAAATCAACAAAATAAAATACCAATCAAGTACTAGGAACAGAATAATCAACTGTACCCACCTTCCAAAATTTGCAACCATATGTCTATCATCATCATCATCATTTAACGTCAGTTTCCCATACTGGCATGGGTTGGATAGTTTGACAGGAGCTGGCCTGCTGAAGAGCTGCCTAGGTTCCATTCATCTGTTTTGGCATGGTTTCTATGGCTGGATGCCCTTCCTAATCCAACCACTTTACAGAGGGTGCTGGGTGCCATTTTATGTGGCACCAGCACAGGTGCCTTATACATGGCACTGGCTGGCACAGGTGTCTTTAAAAATGGCACTGGCATGGGTACTTTATACATGGGTGCTTTATTTGTGGTAGCAGCACAAATACTTTGTTTGGTAGATGGAAACTATATTTATACATATATGTGTGTTTGTGTATGTTACACCACTGCTTTACGGCCAGTGTTGCTTTATTTATATCCTTATGACTTAGCTGTTCAGCAAAAAAAAGACCAATAGAATATGTACCAGGCTTAAAATAAATACTAGGTTTGATTTGTTCAACTAAACCCTTCCAGGCAGTGCCCAAATATGGTTGTGATCTCATAGCAGAAACAAGAAAAGATATAAAAGATATTCATAACCAGTTGAAGCAAGATGACTGAATAAAGTATAGATTTAGTCTCTTGAATTTATATCTCCAGTAAACATTTCTTTGTATTTCTGAGGCAGCACTCTTCATACTGTAAGCCTTAGTTCATTTTACGGAGAAATCACTTTCACATCATCTGAAATTGTCATATGCATTTGACTGCCATCCTTTTCTGTTTCATGCTGTGCACAGTCACAGTTAATTGAGTTGCATTACATTGATCTGTCAGTTGTAAGAAATATATGAAGTGATTTGTAATTTGTACTCTATGGCATAATTTAAATATTTAAGCTATCCTTATCTAGCCTTTTCTATGATATAATCAGTTGTCTCCCTCTTCCTTCTCTCTCCACTACCAACTTCCCTCAAAAATGAAAATGTGTCCTTGTACTTAAGTTTGGAATATAGTTATCTAATATACACTTAAAAATACTTTTATAAAGTCAAGCTCATTTCTTAGCAATTTGAGCCCTGTCTCTTATTCAATTTCAAACTGAAATCATGTAATCACTTCTGACTTCACTTACGTTCTTTCGGAGAGTGAAGAATGTCACAACATCCCCTGCCTGCTCTGTTCTCCATAAGAAGAAATATTTATTCTAATTCATTTCTAAAAGCAATAAGATGACTCCAGACATGTACCAGGGTTGATATAATTAACTGTTTGTTTTCCCAAAATTTCTAGTTTTGTGCCAATGTAAGAAATTATCATCATCATTATTATTATAATTATTTCTAAAGCAGTGAGCTGGCAGAATCGTTAGCATACCCACCAAAATGCTTAATGGCATTTCGTCTGTCTTTACATTCTGAGTTCAAATTCTGCTGAGGTCAGCATTGTCTTTTATTCTTTCAGGGTCAATGAAAGAAGTACCAGTTGAGTACTGGAGTCAATATGATCAACTCGACCCTCCACTACAAGTCTCAGGCCTTGCACTTGTAGTGGAAAGGTTTATCATTATTATTAAGGTTATCAGCTAATAGAGTTGTTAGCATGTCAGACAAAATGTTTAGTGGTATTTTTGGTGCGGCTTTACACTCTGAGTTCAAATTCCACTGAGGTTAACTTTGCCTTTCATCCTTTCAGGGACAATAAAATAAGTACAAGTTAAGTACTCAATCTAACTGACAAGCCCCTCCCACAAAATTTAGAAAGAATTGTTATAAGGAAGACAGCAACCTGGCAGAATCATTAGAACATTGGACAAATTGCTTGTGGTAATTGTTCCAATTCTTAAGGTGGCTAGCTGGCAGAAACATTAGCGTGCCAGGTGAAATGCTTAGCGGTATTTCGTCTGCCGTTACATTCTGAGTTCAAATTCTGCCGAGGTCGACTTTGCCTTTCATCCTTTCGGGGTCGATAAATAAAGTACCAGTTACGCATTGGGATCGATGTAATCGACTTAATCCCTTTGTCTGTCTTTGTTTGTCCCCTCTATGTTTAGCCCCTTGTGGGCAATAAAGAAATAAGAAACGTTAGTATGCCAGGCAAAATGCTTAACAGTATTTCATTTGTTTTATTTTTTAGTTCAAATTCCGCTGAGGTCGACTTTGCTTTTCATCCTTTTGAGGTCAATAAATTAAGTACCAGTTGCGTAGTGGGTCAATCTAATCAATTGGCTCCCTCCCCAAAAATTTCAGGCCTTGTGCCTAGTGTAGAAAAGAATTGTTCCAATTCTTTACATTCTGAGTTCGAATCCTGACATGGTCAACTTTGCATAACTCTCTTCCCTCAAAATTGCCACCCTTGCACATAAACTGGAAACAGTTACTATTATTGCTTTTACAGAATCTAATATCAGCATTGCTTTCATTTAGTTTTGCTGTATTTTACTGTTTTAAAATTTTGGTATATACTCAATTCCACATTGTACTTATTTTCTATTGTGAATACTGAGAGATACTGAGGCTGATTAGAAAATACAAAAAAAATAAATAAATAAAAGCTAATAATTATAATAATGATTATAAAACTAATGTCAACATTGTTGACACTGGTATTGATATCTTGTCTTGATATTTGCTTTGATACTGTTTGATTCTAGATTTGATGTCAGCCTTGGACAGGCATCTTCTACCATAGCTTCATATCAACCAAGGACTTCTGGCTGAAATTTGATCACTAGAAATTGTGGAAGCCAGTCAAATGTGTATATATATATACATTAGTGTAGAATGGTAAAATCATTGAACAAAAATATTTTGCATTTGGATACATTGCAGTTATGTCCCTTCCCAATAAGTTGACTTTATCACTCATTATTTGTGTGGTGTAAAGGCGCAATGGCCCAGCGGTTAGGGCAGCGGACTTGCGGTCATAGGATCGTGGTTTCAATTCCCAGACTGGGCGTTGTGAGTGTTTATTGAGTGAAAGCACCTAAAGTTCCACGAGGCTCCGGCAGGGGATGGTGGCGAACCCTACTGTACTCTTCCACCACAACTTTCTCTCACTCTTACTTCCTGTTTCTGTTGTGCCTGTAATTCAAAGGGTCTGCCTTGTCACACTGTGTCACGCTGAATATCCCCGAGAACTACGTTAAGGGCACACGTGTCTGTGGAGTGCTCAGCCACTTGCACGTTAATTTCACGAGCAGGTTGTTCCGTTGATTGAATCAACTGGAACCCTCGACGTCATAAGCGACGGAGTGCCAACAATTTGTGTGGTTGATGAATTAAGTATCTAATAAAGTAATGTGGTTGATGAAATAAGCAGCTGACCAAGTAGGGTGTCAAGGATAGATATAATCAATTAACACCTTTTGGGCATGGCTGCACTCCAATGAGTAAAACCAGTAAAATACTTTGTATGTTTGTTTGTGTGGTTAGTTGTAATGAAAAAGTAAAAGAGTACTCAATACAAACAGTTAATTGAATAACTGAGCCATTGAGCATTACACAGAAAAGTTTAGCATAAATTACAAGTTCAGTGTTCCTTGCTGAATTTAGAAGCTGATTTCATATGTCAGTAATGCAAGGTCTGCTTAACCCAGAGGATCTCAACCATTTTTTACCTATGAACCCCTTAGATTCTTATTTTACTCAGGTGGCCCCTCATGGGCATTCCAATGTTTCAAAAAATCCTGTTATATTCTTATAATTAAATAGTATTAGGAATTGTGTAAAAAAGAATTGTTAATGTATTCCATGTAATGGCGTAGGAGTGGCTGTGTGGTAGGTAGCTTGCTTACCAACCACATGGCTCCGGGTTCAGTCCCACTGCATGGCACCTTGGGCAAGTGTCTTCTATTATAGCCTCGGGCTGACCAAAGCCTTCTGAGTGGATTTGGTAGATGGAAACTGAAAGAAGCCCATCGTATATATATATGTATATATATATATATGTGTATGTGTGTGTGTATATGTTTGTGTGTCTGTGTTTGTCCCCCCAACATCACATGATAACCAATGCTGGTGTGTTTACGTCCCTGTAACTTAGTAGTTCGGCAAAAAAGACCGATAGAATAAGTACTAGGCTTACAAAGAATAAGTCCTGGGGTCAATTTGCTCGACTAAAGGCGGTGCTCCAGCATGGCCGCAGTCAAAATGACTGAAACAAGTAAAAGAGTAAAAGAATGTAGAAGTATAATCAATTTATTGCACATCAATATTTAACTGCAAAACCTTACATGCACACCCCACCCCACCTCACCACCAAGGTCATGTAGACACTGGTTGAGAACCACTGGCTTAACCAACAGGAACTATGTGTTCTTGTCCTATCTGATACTCTTTTACTTGTTTCAGTCATTTGACTGCGGCTATGCTGGAGCACCACCTTTAGTCGAGCAAATCGACCCCAGGACTTATTCTTTGTAAGCCTAGTACTTATTCTATCGGTCTCTTTTTGCCGAACTGCTAAGTTACGGGGACGTAAACACACCAGCATTGGTTGTCAAGCGATAATGGGGGACAAACATAGACACACAAACATATACACACACACACATATATATATATACATATACATATATACAACGGGCTTCTTTCAATTTCCGTCTACCAAATCCACTCACAAGGCTTTGGTCAGCCCGAGGCTATAGTAGAAGACACTTGCCCAAAGTGCCACACAGTGGGACTGAACCCGAAATAGTGTATAGTAATGTAACTAATCAATCAATGCAGTATGCAAAAACCATGAAATGGTATTAATTTAAAATGCTCTGGTAAAGTACATTTAGACTTATTTACACCAATATAAGGAACCATAGATAAGATGTGAAATTAAAATTTTTTTATACATATATATATTTTTATATATATATATATATATATATATATATTTATATATATATATATATATATATATATATATATATATATATATATATATATATAACTACACTCTCTGAGTGGTTGGCGTTAGGAAGGGCATCCAGCTGTAGAAACTCTGCCAAATTTAGATTGGAGCCTGGTGTTGCCATCCAGTTTCACCAGTCCTCAGTCAAATCGTCCAACCCATGCTAGCATGGAAAGCGGACGTTAAACAATGATGATGATAACTGAGCTGTTGCAATGAGTCGATCTTCTTTGTGAAGCTTCGCTGGATTGCTTCAAGGTCCGCCATTAATTTTACACTGTTGGGAGACCATAGCAAGGGGGCAGTAATCCAGGCAGCTGAGGACAAATGTCGTCCATAGGACCATCATGGTTTCCTTATCTCTTGTTCTGAATGTTCCTAGGATCCATCCAGCCAGTCGTCTGCACTTTGTCACCATCTTGGTAATGTGCACTTGGAAAGGGGTATCATCCCTCATGTCATTACTCAGGTCCCTTACTGATTTAGGATCTGGGATTGTAATCCCCTGTGGACCAGTGTACCCTGTAAGTTTCATATTCAGTTTTGGACACTGGTAGCGTGAAAAGACATTCGAGCGAGTTCATTGCCAGTACCGCTGGACTGGCTCCTGTGCAGGTGGCATGTAAAATACACTATTTCGAGCGTGGCCGTTGCCAGTACCTCCTGACTGGCCTTCGTGCTGGTGGCACGTAAAAGCACCCACTACACTCTCTGAGTGGTTGGCGTTAGGAAGGGCATCCAGCTGTAGAAACTCTGCCAAATCAGATTGGAGCCTGGTGTAGCCATCTGGTTCACCAGTCCTCAGTCAAATCATCCAACCCATGCTAGCAGGGAAAGCGGACGTTAAACGATGATGATATATATATATATATATATATATATATATATATATATATATATATATATATATATATATATATATATATATATAATCCAGATAATAAGAAGACAAAGAAATTCTTATGTGTGTGTATATATATATATATATATATATATGTATGTGCGTGTGTGTATTTATGTCTATACGTGTAACACAAAAAATGAAAACAGATTTTTATTTAATTAAGAACTAAAATTATATCTACTTTAAAGACAATTCTCTGAAGAAATCTGTTTGCTTAAACTACTTTTCTCAAATTCCTTGCAATATTTGCAAAAAAAAAAAAAAAATAATAATAATAATAATAATAAATGATTTTCCTCTCTGTATGGTTCAGCTATATTCTTCCCTATATTCTTTCTTATTTTTTTTTTTTCTATTTTTCTTTTAATATATCTTTCCACCTTTTACGTAAAACAAGTTGGTAATGCCTGTTCTATTAAAGACTTAAAAAATAAACAAAGCAGGCATTGGAAAAGTTATTTCTGCAAGACACTGTTTATATAGTTGGTTTTTCGTTTTGTTTTTGTTGTTGTTGTTGTTGTTTCTTCATTTTGTTTTTCATTGCATAGCCAGTCAACATCTGCAAGCTGTGCCAACCAAGTGAAAACTTTTATTATTATCATCATCATCATCATTATTAGTATTATTATTAACAACAGCAGCAGCAGTTGTGATGACAAAAACAACCTAACTGGGTCTCTCTCTCTCTCTCTCTCTCTCTCTCTCTCTCTCTCTCTCTCTCTCTCTCTCGCACACTCTCTCTCTCACACACTCTCTCTCCCTTAGCATTTTTTTAAAACTAAAATTACATGAAGTAACCTGAAGAATGTGAACAGCAGGCCAAATCTTCTGAATGTAATTGTTTTAGAACTAGAAAATGGTTGTAAACTACCATATAGTTCTGTGAAAGGAAAAAGAGCCCCAAAACACCATGGATGTTTTAAAACAATTATCATAATCACACTCATTTCTCTAAAACTTTCATCACTCAAACATTTAACTTTAACCATTTAAATCATACTACACCCTATTAAACTGTGAACCCGTAACTTTTTTTGTTTGCCTTTTCTATTCACTCATGGAATATTCTTTAATTTTTTATTTTTTTATTTTACTTGTTTCAGTCATTTGATTGTGACCAATGCTGGAGCCTCGCTTTTAGTCAAGCATATCAACCCCAGGACTCGGTCTCTTTTACCAAACGGCTAAGTTACGGGGACGTAAACACACCAGCATCATTTGTCAAGCAATGTTGTGGGGACAAGCACAGACACACAAATATATACACACACATACATATATACACGCACACACACACACACACACACACACACACACATATATATATATATATATATATATATATATATAAAACAGTAAGGTAAAAAATTGAATATTAATTAATATCAATTTAATACCAGGGAACTAGCACATTAAAAGAATCAAGAGATTATATATATATATATATACATATATATATACATATATATATACTTACATATATATATATATATACGATCGTATATATATATATATATGTATATATATATATATATATACGATGGGCTTCTTTCAGTTTCCATCTACCAAATCCATTCAAAAGGCTTTGGTCAGCCCAAGGCTATAGTAGAAGACACTTGCCCAAGGTGCCACACAGTGGGACTGAACCCAGAACCATAAGGTTAGTAAGCAAGCTACTTACCACACAGCCACTCCTGTGCTTATATAGAAGCCTGTCATATATTGATAAAAAAAAATTCTAATTTTTAATCCATGTCTTTTTTCTTTTTCATACTTACTAATAATTAAGTAAGTCTATTACATTGACCCCCAGCATTCAGCTGATTCATATTTCATTGACCCTGAAAGGACAAAAGGCAAGGTCAACCTCAGAGGAATTTCAAACCAGGACATAAAAAGCCAGAAGAAATGGAAATTAGCTTTTGGCATAGCTTCAATAATAATAATAATAATAATAATAATAATAATAATAATAATAATAATGATCATGAAGAAAAATAATGCTTTCTAATTGATGTATCAATTCCAGTAGATGACAACGTTTCTCTAAAAGAAATGGAGAAACTTTCAAAATACAAAGACCTGGAAATAGAAGTAACTCGAATGTGGAATCTAAAAACAGAAACAGATAAAAAAATATTCAGACCAATACATAGCAAAAACACCAGGATTTACAACTATATATAACATACAGAAAATTGCACTACTGGGCACTGCACACATCCTATGCAAAACACTTTCAATACAAAAACCATAAGAGCATCGCAGCAAACCACAGCACATACCCAAGGCACACAGAGCTGCGCTCGGTAGTGAAGTGAAAGCACGTTATAAAAATAAAACTACTGAATAATAATAATAATAATAATAATAATAATAACAACCCTGTCTACTATATGTACAAGGCCTGAAATTTTTAGGAGGAGGGGTTGATCAATAACATTGATCCCTGGTACTAATTTTATCATCCCTAAAAAGATGACAAGCGAAGTATTTTGTCCAACTTGCCAATGATTCTATGCTACTGTTATAACCATGTAGTGTTAAGATTGTGGCTGTGTGGTAAGTAGCTTGCTTACCAGCCACATGGTTCTGGGTCCAGTCCCACTGCGTGGCACCTTGGGTAAGTGTCTTCTACTATAGCCTCGGGCTGACCAAAGCCTTGTGAGTGGATTTGGTAGACGGAAACTGAAAGAAGCCCGTCGTATATATGTATATATATATATGTATGTGTGTATATGTTTGTGTGTCTGTGTTTGTCCCCCAACTTTGCTTGACAACCGAGGCTGGTGTGTTTACGTCCCCGTAACTTAGCGGTTCGGCAAAAAGAGACCGATAGAATAAGTACTAGGCTTCCAAAGAATAAGTCCTGGGGTCAATTTGCTCGACTAAAGGCGGTGCTCCAGCATGGCCGCAGTCAAATGACTGAAACAAGTAAAAGAGTAAAAGACATTGTTTTGAATTAATCATGCATTATCTCATATCTTTGAGATTCTGAGGGTGTGATTGTTAATTTTCAGAATAACATTGTGGGATTGTTGTGAGAGCCTGGGCCTGATCAGTTTGAACATAAAACAAACAGAATATTTTGGCCGGATATGGCATGTTTAAATATCAAAAGGTTAAGGTCATGTGGAATAATATAAAATTTTATATTTTACAAAATTTAAAAAGGCAAAAACATTCAAGGCCCAGGTATGGCTGTGTGATAAGAAACTTGCTTCTCAACCACATAGTTCTAGGTTCAGTCCCACTGCATGGCATATTGGGCAAGTGTCTTCTATTATAGCCTTGTACTGACCAAAGCCTTGTGAATGGATTTGGTAGACGGAGATGAAAGAAGCCCATCATATATATCTATAAATCTATGTGTGTTTGTGTCTGTCCCCCCATGACTGCTTGACAACCGATGCTGGTGTGTTTATGTCCCCTAACTTAGTGGTTCAGCCTCAGAGACCGATAGAATAAGTACAAAGCTTAAGTTCTGGGGTTGATTTCTTCGACTAAAACCCTTCAAGGCAGTGCTCCAGCATGGCCACAGTCAAATGACTAAAACAAGTAAAAGAGTAAGCAATTTTTTCTACTAATTACTCCCTCTCTCTCTCTCTCTCTCTCTCTCTCTCTCTTTCCCTCCCTCCCTCTCTATCTCTCCCTCTCTCTTTCTCTGTAATACATAAGATGCTATTTCAATTTACTGTTCTTGTATTCTTTTATTTGTTTCAGTCATTTGACTGAGGCCATGCTGGAGCACCGCCTTTAGTCGAACAAATCAACCCAGGACTTATTCTTTGTAAGCCTAGTACCTATTCTATCCATCTCTTTTGCCAAACTGCTAAGTTATGGGCATGTAAACACACCAGCATCAGTTGTCAAGTGATGGTGGGAGGACAAATACAGACACACAAACATATACATACATACATACATACATACATACATACATACATACATACTACATATATACATATATACACATATATATATATATATATATATATATATATATATATATATATATATATATATATATATATATATATATGACGGGCATTCGATAGAGTGCGATTCTTCCGATGACTCTGTGTGTCTTGTGTTTGATATTTTTTCCAAAAATATCCCCTAAAATTCCTACAAGGAGGAAATTGTCTTCATCTGCTCCTCAAACTGCCAAGAAGCAAAGAAAAGCCACCAACCTTGACACAAAAATGATGGTAATTAGACAGCATGAAGGAGGAAAGAAAGTAAATGAAATTACACTTGAACTGAAGTTATCACACTCTACTGTTTCAACAATTTTGAAAGACAAAAAAAGGATTTGTGAAGTTGTGAAAGGTTCAGCACCTATACGATCTACAGTTATGACAAAACAGCGGACTGGACCCATCCACGAAATGGAACAATTGCTACAAATTTGGAATGACGATAAGATCCAAAAAGAGACACCATTAAGTGTTTTAACTGTGCAGTCGAAGGCTGTTGTAGTATAATACAGAATGCTGTGTGTGACTTTACCTGGGAATGTGTCTGTAGCAAACTCTAGTGAACTTCCTCTCTCTATTATATATACATACATTTGAACATAGCAGATAACAGCTAACCTTTGGTCGCTGTTTGGACCCCATTGTGTCCACCACACTGACTGGTTGGTATTGGTGCAATCTGTCTCTTACTTTATCGTGCACCATAATGCAACCTAACCAATCAAAGCCTCCAAATAAATCACGTGAGACAGTCTGTTCTAAACTACATTTGAGCCTACCATTATCTATAAAAACTCACCTCCTCCTAGTCTCAAGGTCTGTTGGTTCCAGACTTTCTAAGGTTTAACCACTGACCACCCGACAGCCAGTTCCAGTGACCTCCATCTTCATCGCCACCATCATGTCTCTCACCAACGTCGTCAACAACATCTCTACACAGCACCAACAACACTGCACAGGTTCTAACATATTGCTGTTCGTGAGCTACCTCACCATGGTCAACAGCAAACATACAACCCATGCAGATGCATGTAGATATATGAATAAATGTTCATCAACCATTTCCATTTATCATTCAGCTTGTATATATACATGTGGCCGGCATTAAACGTATTTAAAGTTACCACTTTGTTCCATGTATTTCTTTATACTATGTTCCTGTCAAACGATTTTACAGCCTTCTGAACAGAGTCACATTAGATG
The DNA here is from genome assembly GCF_046866305.1 of Octopus bimaculoides. NCBI lineage: Eukaryota > Metazoa > Mollusca > Cephalopoda > Octopoda > Octopodidae > Octopus > Octopus bimaculoides. The sequence goes on along the minus strand of NC_142928.1, from coordinate 170,137,635 downwards.
GTTCCACAAACTATCCATTTCAAAATGGTGACCTGACATGAAACACAGACATCTAAATACCTTAAGAATGTAAAAATATAAAATAAAGCTATGTAAGCTTATAGGCCAACTTACAATGAAATCGATTTACGACCAGTCACTCAGAACCAATTGTGGTCGGAAGTTGATGACAAGCTATATATATATATATATATGCTTAAGAAAATGAGATGACAAAGGAATAAATTATTATCTTATAAATTTCATTTGCTTACTGCTGTTTCTGCTATAAGATGTAATGAACTAACTCATAGTTAAGTGCCTGAATAACACCCTATAGCTTCATTGGAGCCTGTTATTCAAACACTCAACTATGAGTCTGCTGCATCTTATAGCAGAAACAGCTGTAAGCTAATAAAGTTCATAAGATAACCGTTTATTCCTTTGTCATCTCATTTTCTTATTACTGCTCTATACTTGTCTTATATTTTGTTCTGAAACATATGGATATTCTTTTCTTTTCTGCTCTAGGCACAAAGCTCGAAATTTTGGGAGAGTGGGGGGGTGCAGTCGATTTGATCGACCCCAATACACAATTGGTACTTAATTTTTTGACCCTGAAAGAATGAAAGGCAAAGTCAACCTCAGTGGAATTTGAACTCAGACTGTAAAGACAGATGAAATACTGTTAAGCATTTCATCCAGCGTGCTAACATTTCAACCAGCTCGCCACCTTTGAAACATGGATATTGAGCTGTACACCAAGTTGTTAGTTTTACAATGCCTATGCAATATATATACACACACACATGTATATACTTTTACTAGTTGGTTGCCAGAAGATAGGGGTTAGTGCAAGCTCCTTTTCTAACCAAATAGAATTACTGTGTCTGCCTAACATAATGGGAACCTAAACTTGATCCTGGGATCTAGAAGAAAAAATATTTAATCCAAAATCTGAATAAAAATTAATCATGTATTAAAGAATTTTTTGAATTCCAAATCTGGGTAATCTGAGAGAAGTTTATAGCTTGCATCTTGTAACTCATTAGGTCAGAAGTATGCCACTCAAAAAGTTGTTTGAATTTGAATGGTATTTATGGAGTGAATTACACTTGTGCAGCCCACACCTCATCCAGTAACACTTATGTGATGGTTTAAACATTGCGAAAACATATCTGTTACAATAGTAAATTTATCCCACCTCTCATAGTATCTATTTTGACCTTGGTTATCTAGACTATTTAGTATTTAAGTATTTAGTCTATATATAGAGGTACAATACTGGTGAGAGCCTACAATTCATCACTTAGCAAGTAACTTCTTAAAACACTTCAGCAACTTGATAGTTCTTCTATCAGCTGGGATAGCTGTGACTCTATAAAAGATTAGAGAAACAATATATTTTTTTTTTTTATTCGTTGCAATAGAAGAACATACGTTTGTATGACTAAGTCTACTTCTCAATCAAGAAGTCCTGGGTTCAAACTCACAATGTGGTTTCTTGAGCAAGTGTCTTTATCATAGCCTCAATCCAACCCAAACCTTGAGAGCAAACCTGGGTAAACAGAAAGTTAGTTGAATGGAATGTATCGGTAATTCAAAATGGAATGTATCGGTAATGTATCAAACACTATCTCATTGGTTCTGCCTGATTACATTAAAGATACATTTGTCTATGGAAAACTCTGTTGCATATATTCTAATTTTAATTTAATGAGTAAGCTTTTCTGTTGAACAAACAATTTCGAAATTGCACCATCAAAACCAACAGATCATTATCATGATCATTTAGCATCCATATCATATACTGGCATGGGATTGATAATTTCACAGGGTCTGACACGTCAGAAGACTGTTAAGCTCCAGTGTCTAAAGTGACATGGTTTCTATGGCTGGGGGCCCTTTTCAATGTCAGCCACTTTACAGAGGGTATTAGGTGCATTGTCATGATACTAACATTATTGAGGTCACTAAGTAGCTTACAAGATAAGACCCCTTGATTGAGAGAGCATGGAGTATTGAGTGAAGTGGTTTATGTCAGGTGTTGAGAGGTAAGAGATCTTTTACTTGTTTCAGTCATTTGACTGCAGCCAAGCTGGGGCACCACCATGAAGGGTTTTAGTTGAACAAATCGATCCCAGAATTTATTTTTTATGCCTAGTGCTTGTTCTATCAGTCACTTTTACCAAAGCACTAAGTTACAAGGACATAAATACACCAACACTGGTTGTCAAGCAGTGGCAGGGGAGGAATACAGACACAAAGACATACATAGAGATATACATATATGCATATACAAGGGTTGGACAAAATAATGGAAACACTTTAAAATTTCAAACAAATCTATTTTAATATGGGGTAGGACTGCCTTTGGCAGTCATTACAGCTTAAATTCTATGAGGTATGGACTCATACAAAGTTTGAATTGTTTCCAAAGGAATTTTTGTCCATTCTTCAGCTAAAATAGTCTCCAGTTCTTGTAGTGATGATGGTGGAGGATATCTACTCCTTACTTGTTTTTCTAAAATGCACCATAAACGTTCAACAATATTGAGATCTGGGGACTGTGGTGGCCAGATAAGATGTTCAACTTCACTAGAATGTTCCTCATGCCATTCAGTAACAACTTTAGCTGTGTGAATTGGTGCTTTATTATCCTGAAAGATTGCGTTTCCATCTGGAAACAGTTCCACAAGCATAGGATGAATTTGATCAGATAAAATGCTTAAATAGCCTTGACTATTAATTCTGACTATTAATTCTGCCATATAGGGAGACCATTGGGCTGGTGGATTTCCAAGATATAGCCCCCCAGATCATCACAGATCCTCCTCCATGTTTAACAGTTGGAAGAAGGCAGTCTGGGTCAAATGCTTCTTTTGGCTCTCTCCACACATATACTCAGCAGGTGGTCAGAAATAAGATAAAGGATCACTCATCCAAGAAAATAAACATTCTTCCACTGTTCTAGGAACCAATTCTGTAGGTTTTTACTCCACTCTAAATGCTTTGCACCGTTTGTTTTTGAAAGCAATGGGTTGGACAGAATCTGTTGAAGCAGTGAATTTTCTATGGTCAGACGCCCTTCTTGACACCAACTCTCACCTGTTTCTAGGTGATGGTGGTGGTGCTGATCATCATCATTGTGATTGTCATCTTCCTCCTCCTCCTCCTCCTCCTCCTCCTCCTCCTCATCATCATCATCATCATCGTCGTCGTCATCATTGTTATTTAAGTTAAGGCCTTCTATCATAATTTTACTGTTGACCATTCTTTTCTGTTATATTCCAAACAATTTCTAGATTACTTTTGAAAATTAATTGAAATGCATGAAAGCATCTCTCTACAAGAAATAGGATCTAGAAAGATTAACGTTTACCATTTTTTAATATATATATATATATATATATATATATATATATATATATATATATATACTAGCAGAAATACCCGGCGTTGCCCGGGTTAAAGAGAATAATGAAATCTAAAAACGCCGTCTAGACTACGCATCATCTTTATATATAGAGATGTATATACACACACGCACCCAAACACACGTATATATATGTATATCAATATAAATATATGAAAGTTAATGAAGTTTCGTAAAAGAAGGTGATCATGTACATACTTTCTTGCTGTTGTGATTATAACACCTCATTGTAAACTATGTTCCTTGTTTTCCCTTGTGGAGCATATACAAATAGGTTTTTTGTTGCTGCCCACTCTTGAGCAGCCAACATACAGTTGTCCATGTGAGAAGCAGGGCTCTTCCAAGAGAAGACCAGCTACAGACAGTGTTTGACCCTGATATTTGTTTATGGACATGGCAAAAGTCACACGAAGGGGGAATTGTAGTCTTCTGAATGTAAAAGGAATGTCTGCTCCTGATGGAGTAAGAGGAATTCTTGGAATAAAGACGTCATTCCCTTTTGCGCATCCAGAAAGAATGGTGGCCTCGATAACGTGTGACATCATTTTCTAAATAATGCTCATCTGTTATGTTCGGGTTAAAATTTCATCAACATCAAAAATATATGAATTTTCATGGGAGTTATGGCCGTTATGCAAAGAATATAATTTCCAAATTTCATAAAGATCCATTCAGTACTTTTGACGTAGTTTTGGATAAGAAAACAAATGACTAATGTGTGTGTTTGTGTGCATGTGTATGTGTGTGTGATGGGTGTATATATGTATAGATATCTGTATGCATGTATATATGTATATATGTGTACATATTACATGTACATCTATATATATATATATATACATCTACACATATGTATACATATACATGTATGTATAGATCTATATATATATACATATACGTGTACATCTATATGTATACATATACATCTCTCTCTCTCTCTCTTTCTCTCTCTCTTTCACTCTTTCTCTCTCTGAAAGTATCTGTCATTACAGTATCGAAATGGTGTACATATACATGTATATGTATACATATACATCTCTCTCTCTCTCTCTTTCTGTCTCTCTCTTTCTCTCTTTCTCTCTTTCTCTCTCTGTGAAAGTATCTGTCACTACAATATCGAAATGTGATTGTTTCAGTTAGTGGAATAGTTTCATTTTTAAAGTGAAAGTATTTGACATGAGTGTTTTTGTTTCACTTTTGACACGTAATACTTAAATAGTGGAGGAGATATTATGTTGCCATGTGCTCGAACTCTGCAAGAAGTTAATAATTTCTTTTTACTAAAACACAACTGGAACCCTAAGTAAGGCATGTGTAAAATTTGAATGAAATTGGTTGCGTAGTTCTCGAGTTTTAGGGATTCACACAGACAGACAGAGACAGACAGACAGACAGACAGACACACATTCTCATTTTTATATATATAGATAAAGGAATAAAATAAAGTGGAAAATTATTCCCAAACAATCACATTTTTTGTTACATAAGAGATTAAATGCCATCTCTATCCCAAACCAAATATAACACAAGATAACAAGAGAGTCTGTAAGTGGTCACTCAAATTGCTACAAATAGCAACCAAATTTCCTTTAGACCACATCATACTGCAGGCATGGTTGTGTGATAAGAAGTTTGCATCTTGACCATATGATTCCAAGTTCAGTTCCATTGTGTAGCACCTTGTATAAATGTCTTCTACTATAACCTCAAGCCAAATAAAGCCTTGCGAGTGAATTTGGTAGACAGAAACTGAGGGAAGTCCTGTGTATGTGTGTGTGTGTCTTTACATTTGTGTTTATCTCCTACAACCACATGACAACCAATGTTGGTTTTTTTACATCACTATAACTTGGTGGTTCAGCAAAAAGAGACTGATAGAATAAGTACCAGGCTTCAAAAAAAAAAAGTACTGGGGTTTGATTCATTTAACTAAAAACCCTTCAAGGCAATGTCCCAGCATGGCCACAGTCCAATAGCTGAAACATGTAAAAGATACTATCCAAAAAAAAGAAGCAAATCTACAAGACTAACTTTGTATAATACTGGTTTCAAATTTTGGCACTAGGCCAGCAGTTTTTGGGTGGGGCTAAGTTAATTACATCACACCCCCACACACCCCGGTGTTCATGCGGTGGTGGTGGTGATGACCTTGGTGGTGATGGCCTTGGTGGCAATGGCCTTGGTGGCGGTAGCAGCAGCTGTTGTTGTTGTTGTTGTTCAGCCCTGATCAAGCTGAGCTATCATCAAAAGTTTTCCAGCTATGACCATCCCATTGTCATTTTCTTTTTTTTTTTTTTTTTTTAGGTATAGTTATCTAGGATTACTTTATATAGCATCTCCTCTCCAACTCTTTTTTAAAGCAGATGATCCTGATATTCTGATATTTCATGTTAACTACTCCTTCACAAAGGATTTTAAGAACAAGTGGGAAAGATATAAATAATGTATCCATTCCATTTGCATGTCAAATTCTTTGTCACCTCTCTCTTGTTTTTTAAAACCTATGTAAAGGAGTATTTGTGAAACAGCATAGCCTAGAGGTTAGGATGTTGCCTTTGTGATATTACGGTTATGGTTTGGATTCCCAGTCCAGGTGGATGGATTGTGTTCTCAGGTTAAACACTTCATGCTGCTCCAGCCAACTCGGTTGTGTATGAGTTCTAGCAACAGTGGGAAAGTTAACCCTGTGATGGACTGGCATCCTATTCAAGGGTAAGTGTTTTAATCTCAGTCATTTATAAAGCATAGATGCTCTGATGTTGTAAGTCCTAGGGTTTCACTAAAGAGAAAATGAGTGATTAACTCAAAATTTCAGAAGAGTGTGATATGAAGAAATTTAGGCTGGTATTTCTAGTAGGTTGAGCAGCCACATAGAAACTCCATGTTTATGAATTTTCATTATTAATTTTCTAAAGGCCAAAGATTGTGAGTCATGGGATCAAACCTTGAAACCAGGGCCATTGTATTGCGTACCTTGATAAAAACACATAACACTGCTTGCTTCAGTTTGTCTAACAAACAACACCTTCCACTTCTACTTCCCAATTTATAGATGTCACTGACAAAAAGAGCATCTAATTGGGCAACAAAAAAGCATCTTCTCTAAGCTTGCATGAAATGGATACAAAAGAAAAGAAAGTATGAGATGTATTGATTTAGTTCTTTCACCATTATCTTTTTCTGATTACATTTTAACTTAAGTGTTGTAGATTGGCAGAATCGATCAGCTTTGAACAAAATGTGTTGCAGTATTTAGTTATCTCCCTTCGTGTTCTAAGTTCAGGTACCAGACAGTTCAATAAAAAAAAAAAAATGATTAAGCTTTCTTTCAAATTTTCAGGTGTAGTTCTTGTGTTAGAAATTAATATTTTAACTACTACCATGGCCAATTTTGTTTCTAAAGCAAGACAACTTAAATTATAAAGAATATAATTTTTTCTTCCAAAATTATTTGGTGAAATACAGCTTCAATTCCATAAAATCTTGCCAATATTACTGCTCCATTTGAAGGTGGTGGGCTGACAGAATTGTTAGCAGGCCATACAAACTGTTTAGTGGTATTTCTTTCAGCTTTACACTCTGAGTTCAAATTCCACCTAGGTCCAATTTGCCTTTCATTCTCCTAAGATCAATACAATAAGAAAATAGGTACCAATCAAGCACAAGGATTCACGGAATCAACTAGAACTTTCTCTCAAAATTTCAGGCCATGTGTCCATAGTAGAAAGGATTATTACAATTCCATTTTGCCAAAATGTGCATGAAAATATTTTCATTTGAGTTTGTTAATTTTCTTATTTTGGAAAATACTAACAAATTCATTTCTTGATAGAAAGCTGCAATTATAAAGTATCATTTGTGTGTTTTGCTTTTTTAAACACTCAAATGAATTTATATCTATGTATGATTGTATATGTATGTGAATGTGTGTGTCTATTTTAAAGTATTATCGTATTGTGTATGCTTTTTAAACAATAAATGTGTAATCATATGTAATTTTATTGTGTGTGAGCATTTATTTCTATGTGTGTAATTTAAAAATCCCTCTCAACAAATCAGTTGAATATCTATGCATGAGGAATTCAATTGAGGAATGGAACAACAGAATAGATTTTTATGCATCAATGACAACCACTCGCAAGCTTTGAATTTAATAATTACATATACAAAACATATGTGTGTGATGCAATATATAATACAAAACCACATTAAAATACAAATGCAAAATCAAAGAATACACAAACATGAGTGAAGAAAGAAAAAAGAAAAAGAGACAGAAAGAAAGAAATAAGAAAAATACATCAATTCAACACTAAGTGCTTCAGTTGGTTGCACACCACAAGGTTTAACAGAACCTACTGAAGCAAGCCAATACACTTGCGACATTACCACAGGCAGTGGTGAGGTTAAGGTGTAGGAACAGCCAAGCACTCTCGTGGTCATCACCTGACACCTCGGTAAGGCAAACCACTAATGAAGACTCACAAACTATAATCAGAACCAGGGTTTGGAGGTTTAAATCCTAAGATGAGGCAGACAAGGATGAATGATAAAGAGGAGAAAATGATAAAAGCATCTGTTACTTGGCTAAGCACACTGAAGTGATTTTTCTTTTGTATTGCTTTATACAGATCGACATTGAGGCTCAGATTTAGCAGTACAAAAGAACAATATTCTTACTTATACAGTGTTGCTTTTGTTGTTGCCTAAAAGTGCTCAGACCAGGCCAGATACCTAAAATCCAACACTGAATGAAGGGAGATGAGATCCAGGCAATTAAAGAGTTGGCTATAGGCAATGTACCAGTCAAGCTAATGCAAGTATATCACAATAAAAGATGGACAAGTGGTTGTAAATGGCATCAAATCATCTATAAAATAGTTATAGGCGTAGGAGTGGCTGTGTGGTAAGTAGCTTGCTTACCAACCACATGGTTTCAGGTTCAGTCCCACTGCGTGGCATCTTGGGCAAGTGTCTTCTACTATAGCCTCGGGCCAACCAAATGGATTTGAATGGATTTGGTAGACGGAAACTAAAAGAACCCATTGTATATATGTATATATATATATGTATATATATATATATATATATATATATATATATATATATATATATATATATATATATATATATATATATGTGTGTGTGTGTGTGTGCGTGTGCGTGTGTGTGTGTGTGTGTTTGTGAATAAGTACTAGGCTTACAAAGAATAAGTCCTGGGGTCAATTTGCTCGACTAAAGGTGGTGCTCCAGCATTGCCACAGTCAAAAGACTGAAACAAGTAAAAGAGAGTAAAAGAGAGAGAGAGAGTACAGAAGTATGTGTAAAGATATGTGTAACTGTTTTTTACATTTGATGTCATTTACAACAGCTTGGTGTATGCATGTGTGCATGTATGTATCTCATTATTCAGTTTATTTCAAGATTTCTTGTCAATAGAGAAGGAGGCAGTTTCTAACCTAAATTCAAAACTCCTACATGGGAATTTCAACATCAACAGAGTATTTTTGTTTGTATGTATGTATATATGTATGTATGTATGTATGTACGTAAGTCTGTATGTATGTATGTGTGTATGTGTGTATGTATGTATGTATGTATGTATGTATGTATGTATGTGTGCAAATTTGTATGTTTTGTTTTATATATGTCTTCTCATGCATATAATTGCATATCTAGACATGTTCATATATACTTAAATGATAAACTAAAAAGTTTTACAGATTTTTACAGTTCCAGTGATGGCTTGCATCTGTAGTCTTTGAATCAGCTTTCTCCTTTCTGGTTTTGAAAAGCCTAATTTCTCAAAATAGGTATCTGTCTGTCTGTCTGTCTGTCTGTCTGTCTGTCTGTATGTATGTATGTATGTATGTATGTATGTATGTGCGTTTGTATGTATGTATGCATGCATATATGTATGTGTGAGCATTTGTATGTATGTATGTATTTGGGCATGCATGCATAATGCTCATCAGTGTCCTCATAAGACTAATTCATTAAATCTTTCAGTGATGTCAATGATTGGCACAAATACTAAAGCCTGAACAAAATAATAATGTATGTATTTCTTGGAGCTTTATACCAAATCTGTAGTCTAAAACCCTATATTTGAACCCTTCAATCACTGCCTGAAATGAAAAAAATCATCCATAAACATTTGTTGTTTCTGCCAATGGTGACCAAAACAGGATTACAAACAGTAATCTTTTGCTCAAGGGTGCTAAAAATGAAGTGATATGTTATTTAGTTTTTGCTCCTTACGATGCAGTTTACGAAGGGAATTCTGTGGCTCCCATCCAGTATAAAACACATTATACATATATAAATGAAAGCTTAATAATAATCAAAAATCCAGTCATACATCTAGTGATCTTTGAAAGAAAGAAGTTGCAAGATATTTTATAGAATTAGCAGGTTGTTGTTTTTATGGATGACAAATATTTTCTTCAAACTGATGTCAGTTAAAACCCCAGCTAGTGACATGTATTATCTGTGTACCATCCTTGCAAAAGTTTCTAAGAAGAACACCTACACTTAAATGGGTTCTCACTAGGGCAGTTTTATATAATAATTGATGTCACTGCCTCTGACTGGATCTTTCTTTTAAATTTTCTGTACTGTTCTAAAGAACAAATTTTAACTGGCTTCACTCACATATTAGATTGGCACTCGGTCAGTTACGACAGTTAGGGTTCCAGTTAATCTGATCAATGGAGCAGCCGACTGGTGAAATTAATGTACAAGTGGCTGAGCACTCCACAGACACATGTACCCCTGATGTAGTTCCCAGGGAGATTCAGCATGACACATGATGTGAACAAGGCTGGCCATTTGAAATACAGGTACTACACATTTTTGCCAGCGGAGTGGACTGGAGCAAAATGAAATAAATACCATGACAACAAGTGTTTCAGTTGTTCTGATGAATGCAACGGCATACTCATGAAATTAATGTGCAAGTGGCTGAGTGCTCCACAAGCACATATACTCTTCACGTAGTTCTCAGGAAGTTTCAGCATGACACACAGTGTGACAAGGCTGGCCCTTCAAATCACAGGTGCAACTCATTTTTACCAACTGAGTGGACTGGAGCAACATGGAATAAAGTGCCTTGCACAATGACACAATGTGCAACTGGAAATCGAACTCATGACCTTATGACTGTGAACCAAATATGCTAACCACTAAGCCACGTGGCTTCACAATGCTTTTAACCTTATTACTTGCTTTTAGTCACCTAGTTTTCCATAACTTCTTTTGTACTTAGGTTGTTACATTACTCTTCATTTATCAATGATGTAAGCCTCGCCATCAAGTAAAAGCTTCCTCCTTCCTCATGTTGGCATAAATTCCATGATCTTCAAAGAAGCAAAAACTTGCTCCTAAATAGCAACTCCATCAGGGTCTTGGCAAACTGGTTGATGTTGGCTTGGTTTTGGCAAGCCTAAAAAGTTCAAATAAGGAACCAGCCACTAGTTAAAGTGAAATTGAGCAAATTAATACAAATTGTTTCCAAATAATGTGGTTGTTTTTTTGCTATTAACAATATATTAATGAGAATGACATTAAAATCAAAAGAGATTCAAATAGATTTATTGCATGCATATTTTATATCTGTATTAAAAGAACCAACAAATTTGCCAGTTGTCTACTCAGTGTTTCACTTGTTGGGTGAAAGCCAGTTGAACCATAAACCCATTTGGATAAATGTCTATGTGTCCATTCTGTTATTCATCCATTGATCAGATATTAGTTCAATCAAATGTCAATCGGTGAAATGACTGTTAGGTGCACAGATGATTCAAAAGTCTCTTTAACATTAACAAAAACTGGCGGAGTACTGAAGTCAGTTGAGGTTGATCGAACTTCTTAATTCTTAATATCTGTCTCATCTCTCTCTCTCTCTCTCTCTCTCTCTCTCTCTCTCTCTCTCTCTCTCTCTCTCTCTCTCCTCTCTCTCTCCCTCTCTCTCTCTCTTTCTCTCTTTTCCTCTTTCTCGGTCTATCTATCTATTTATCTATCTGTCTCTCTGTCCGTCTGTCTCTCTGTCTGTCTCTCTGTTTGTATGTCTGACTATCTATCTATCTCTCTGTCTGTCTGTCTATCTGTCTGTCTATCTATCTATCTATCTATCTATCTATCTATCTATCTATCTATCTATCTATCTATCTACCTACCTATCTCTCCCTCACATTTCACTCCTCCTCACGCTAGTTTTCAGCCACCACCTACTGCTTTCATTAACCCTTTTGATACAAACCCACTTGACATTACTGTGGTAGAAACTTCTTGTTTTTGAGTGATCTAAATTAAAAACTTTTCATTAGAATTTCATGTTAATTTATGTTCTAAACTCCAGCTTAATGATAACAAAGTTCTTTTACTAAATTCTTCCTTATTTTCAAAATTAATTAAAACAAAGTTATAGTATTTCTACAGAAATATGCTAACAAAGGGGTTAAACCTCATCCAACCCCAGTGAGTGGGGTTCGATGTGAATATCTGTGCCATAGTATGGCTCAGATATTCCAGGATACCTAGAGCTGGTCAACTAAGTTCTCATTTATAGTACCATCTACCTAAACCACCCTAAGCAGCAGAAGTAAGTAGAACTAGACAACAGAACAGGTTTATTTTCAGGGCAATGCATATTCTTTAATCTTTTGATTATATTTTGCTAAAGTTTATAGAAATGTGTGTGTGTGTATTGGGTCATCCCATAAATAATGTGGTTTTTTTATACTTCTTTTATTTTTCAAAATCACGATAAACAAAGTTATTTTTTAATCTAAAATATTCACTCCTTCATTTTCTACAATGCTCTTCCATCTATCTGGTAGACTCGCAAGGCCCCTCTTCCAAAATTCCCTTGTCTGTGATGAAAAATACTCCTCCCGTACTGTTCTGACCTCATCTACAGAATTCATATTTTTTCCATCCAAATGATTTTGAAGATTGTGGAATAAATGATAATCAGGTGGAGCAATGTCCGGTGAGTATTGTAGGTGGGGCATCATTTCCCATTCAAACTGATCCAGCCTTTGGAATGTCATCCTCACTGTATGTGTCCAAGCATTATCCTGATAGAAGAGCACCTTTCGTATTGAAACCAAAGATGATCATTTTTCTTCTAGTGCTGACTTCAGCCATTCAAGCTGCTCACAGTAGATCTCCTTTGTTATCACTTATTTTGGGTTTAAAGTTCAAAGTGGACTAAACCTTTCATATCCCACCAAACAGGTAACAACACCATACGTGGGTGAAGACCAAAAAAAAAGGGTTCATTTGTGAGACATGACAGCAAAGAAGAGCACACAGTCACTCTGCACATGAATAGACTTGGAAAGTTTGTGAGGAACTCATTGACCCAATTTGTTGACTTTTCCAATGGCATGCAGGTGTTGATGAAAGGTTGAATGACCAAATCCAAGCTTCTCTGTTAATTCCTCAACAGTTACAATGGGATTTCGTTCCACCAGGGTTTGCAGGACATCCTTGTTGAGCTCCTACAGATCTTTCAGGATGAGGCTCATCTTCTAGACTGTAGTTTCCGGCTCAGAGTTTCTGGAACTTACATTGACACTGGCTTATGCTTATTGTCCGATCCCCATATACTGCATTAATATTCCTCAAACTTTCTGTTGTGTCGTTGGCTTTATTGAACTCATAAAGCAAAATATGCTGAATATGCTCCTTTGTCACTTCCATTATAGCTTTGAAAAAATAACTAGTGGTGGTGGTGGTGGTGCATGTCTAATCTTGAATCACTTAAATACTTCCCTGTCTATCTAGGGTTATTAACGTTGTTTAATCTCAGGTTAGCCATGTTGTTATTTGCTTGTTATTGTTGTTATTTGCTTGTTGTTGTTGTTGATCAGAAGAAATTATCCTTAGACTAGGGACATGGGTCAAATGTTGTCAACAATATGGACTCCACAAAAACGCACCCAATGCTCAAAAAGTGGTGTTGAACTGGATGATTGCTTAAGTCTATTACATAAAAACATGAATGAACCATCTATTAGGTTTCTTCACAGTTTCCTTCTACCAAATTTCACTAACTGGTCTCTGGTCAACCTGCAGAAATCACTTACTCAAGGTGCTGCAACATGGAATGAACCCAAACTTAAACTAACAAACCAAAAGTCTAGAAGTTGATCCTCTGTCACTAATATATTTTCATAATGCAGTTTTGTGTATTTATATCCAAGATTCTGTATCTGCTCTCTAGAAAATTTGCCAAAGGTGGGTGAATGCAACAAATTTTCTATTGCTGAATGCGCTTACTTTGTGAATTGTAGGTCAGAGACCACAACAGGGAGAGATGGCTTGCTCTTTGTAGTTCATGAGAGTCATTCTGAAGTCAAGGACATCCCAAACTGACCCTAGGTGGCTGTTTCTTTATTGGAACAGTTTATTTCAAAGATTTTTTTTAATATCATTTCATCAAGTATCTTGGTTCAATCTTGGTTCATATATATATCCTGTATGACATGGTAGATATATTCTGGATATGATTGGTGAGCACCATACACCCATGGAAGATACCAATGATAGTAAATTTTCTTTATAATAATTATTTTCTTGTGATAGCGTGATATAATTTAACTGTAATTTATTTTCAGATCTAATAATACACATTCAAAGATCAAAGATTAATTTAGGGCGAAGTTGTTTTATGTATAGAAATAGCATAGAGCTTATATGTTGATACTTATTCCAGATAATTCAATATCACCATGTACCAAGAACCACCAGGCACCACTGCTAAAAATAGCTACAATTAGCCATAGAAAATAATAGTGGTACCATGAAATTATTGTAACGTTTGAATTTGTGTGGGAGGTTTCTCTTCCTGGCTATGAAAGATTAACATCCTATCCCAAGGGTAATTTGATTCTTATCCTCTTAAAGCCATAGAGACCAAAGATAAGTACAGTGGCAAGAAATAATAAATCTAATGCCTAGTTTCTATGTAGGAAATCAATACTCCTGCTTCCTTATTGATTTTCTATTTAAAGTAACATATATTTGCTACCGAGTATGATTCTATAAAGTTTGTTTTTCTCAAAAAAAAAAAAAAAAAGAACGTTTTCACCTTCAGATTATGAATCCAGAGAAGAAGGTAATTATCCATTGCCTCATTAAGATAAGGTGCAGTCTGAACTTATAAATATTAATGTCTTGGACATAAAATGATAAATTTAGCTTTAGTCCAAAGCAGTACTCAGCAGAGTCATGACAGTTAACAGGGCCAATACGCTTAACACTTAACTTGACCAGGTTGTTTAGCACTCAACACATTCAGGACACTTAATCTGTATAGTAAGAACATGCAAAATGATCTTGATACTTCACTCAAAATAGCTTATGGTTAACACTCAATCAGGTCAAGATACTTAACACTCAACACAGACAAGACCCATAATAAGTATCATGTTTGTGACATTGAATGCACACCAAAGGTTTCACACTCAATGAAGATAAGTATGAAATGACTTCATCAAGCTCCAAGTAAGAACCACATGGGAGGAATACTCCATACAAACTGTAAAACTGATGACAGATTCATTACCTTGCTGTACTGAGTTCAAATCTTTTTGTGGGCCTTAAGAAAGTAATGGGAAGCCATTGTAATCTATTCTTTCTTTGAATAACTGAATGAAAACCAAATCTTTCAAGACAGTTCAGTGCCCCCACCCCAAAAAGAAAAGTCATGTTACCATATAAAAGGTCATGTCAAAGTGGTTTTAACCCTTTAACATTCAGGTTAGTTTAACAAATGTAATAGTTATTTTATCACATCATTTTGAACTCCTCATACATTATCTTTTAGCTTTGAGATTTCAATGATATGATTTGTTAATTTTTTAAATAACATTGTAGAGGACTGGATCTGGCCAGTTTGAACATAAAACAGGTAGAATATTTGGGTCGGGTTTGTATATTAAAGGATTAAATATAGGAGATTATGACCTCATCTGCTCTGAATAGCATTCTTAAAAATAATTCTTTAACAAAATTAATGATAATGATTTCTAACATTGGCACAAGACTATACACTTTAGGGGAGGATATAGTTTATTATACAACCTTTTCGCTGGAATGTTATTTTATCAACTTCACAAGGATGAAAGACATGTTTTTCACCTGAAGACTGGAAACAAACAACCTTACTTTATGATGATGATGATGATGATGATGATACTCATTCACAACCATCATGTGATGCCTGGACAAGGGTACACACACACACATATGCACACACACACACACACACACACACACACACACACACACACACACACACACACACACACACACACACATACATGAAATGGGCTTCTTTCAGTTTTTGTCTACCAAATCCACTCAAAAGGCTCTAGTCGGCCTAGGGCTGTAGTAGAAAACACTTAAATATGGTGCCACGCAACATGACTGAACCCAAGACCACGTAGTTGGGAAGCTAGCTACTCAACCACATAGTCATGCTTGTTCCCACAAGTTCAATTTCAATATAGCAAAAGTATTAGAGACATGGTGGTGGAACAATACTGCAGACAGGGCCATTAGAGCAAAGAAACAGGCCTGGAATAGTGGGGGTAGCAGGGGACTGTATCAGATAACCAAAAGGGAAGCTAGGAGACAGGTATATATAGCCAAGGGAGTAGCAGAAAAGAAGGAGTTTGCTAATGTTCAGCAACGTGAGAACCAAAGAACTGAAGCATTTCAGATTGCAAGACAGTGTGTGAGAGACAAAATTGTGATGTCATAGGAGAGAAATGTGTCTGCATGGATGATGGTGCCCTTGCGTTTAATGATTCTGCAAAGAAAGAGGCTTGGAGATGCCATTTTGAAAGACTACTGAATGTGGAGAATGAATGGGAGGAGGAGAGTCTGCCAAAGGTTGACCCAATTGGGAGACAAGCTACCTGAATCGACAGTACCCTGATAGATAAAGCAATTAAGGATATGAAGACAAGGAAAGCTCCTGGAATCACTGCTGAGATGCTTAAAATATTGGATGGTGTGGGTTATGGTCTTGTCACCCACATTCTAAATCAGGCACTTCATGAAGGAGTCATACCCAATGACTGGTGTAGCAGCACCATAGTCAACTGCTATAAAGGTAAAGGTAATGCTTTAGATAGAAATAACTACAGGGAGTATCAAATTATTAGATCATGTGATGAAAGTTACAAAGAGGGTCATAGCCCAACTAATTAAGGAGAGAGTCTGCCTAGATGAGATGCAGTTTGGTTTTGTGCCAGGCAGAAGCACCACTGATATTTCTGGTAAGGCAACTGTAGGAGAAATATCTAGCCAAAGATAAACCTCTGTACCTGGCTTTTGTTGACATGGAGAAAGCTTCGACAGGATTCCCTGATCCCTTATCTGGTGGTCAATGCGGAAACTGGGGATAGACTAGTGGTTGGTAAGAGCTGTACAAACCCTGTACAGGGATGCTGTCAGTAAGGTGAGTGTTGGCAATAAGTATAGAGAAGAATTCCAGGTAGAAGTAGGGGTTCACCAAGGATCAGTCCTCAGCTCCCTCTTATTCAGTATAGTCCTCCAGGCAATAACAGAGAAATTCAAGGCAGGCTGCCCCTGGGAGCTCCTTTATGCTGATGACCTTGCTCCAGCCGAGTCACTGCCAGAACTAGAGACAAAGTTTAGGGTATGGAAACAAGGCCTAGAATGAAAGGGCCTTAGGGTTAACCTAGCAAAAACCAAAGTCTTAGTAAGTAGGAAGGCTGACAAGTCACAAACCCCTTCAGGTAGATGGCCCTACTCAATCGGTAGAAAAGGCATGGGTAGAAACTCCATACAATATACCCGGTGTAAGTTATGGACACATAAAAGGTGCAGCAATATCAAAGGAAGGTTAATCAGGAAGATAGTTTTTGTGTGTGGCAGATGCACAGAGGCAATAAACACTGAAGATGTACAGAAAACAGATTCTATCACATGCCAGAGGGAAAAACTAGAAATAGTTGATAGCTTCCACTACCTAGGTGACTAAGTCTGGAGTTGGGGTGGTTGCTCTGAGAGTGTAGCAGCTAAAATACGAATAGCCTGGGCAAAGTTCAGGGAGCTCCTACCTCTGCTGTCAACTAAGGGCCTCTTGCTCAGGATGAAAGGTAGATTGTATGATGCATGTGTGTAAACTGCCATGCTACACGGCAGTGAAACATGAACCATGACTGCTGAGGACACATGTAGGCTTGAAAGAAATGAAGCTACTATGATCCACTGGATGTGTAATGTCAGTGTGCATACACGATAGAATGTGAGCGCCCTGAGAGAAATGTTGGACGTAAAAATCATCAAATGTGGTGTGCAAGAGAGACAATTGCGCTGGTATGGTCATTCATGTATTATGTATGGTGATGAGGACAGCTGTATGAGGAAGCGCCACGCCCTAACTGTGAAAGGAACCTGTGGAAGAGATAGACCCAGGAAGACATGGAATGAGGTGATGAAGCGTGACCTTTGAACATTGGGCCTCACAGAGGCAATGACAGGAGAATGGGACCTTTGGAGGTATGCTGTGATTGAGAAGACCTGGCAACTAAAGTGAGATCGCAGCCATGGCCGATGCCAGTGTTGCATGTCCAGCCCATTTAAGAGTACCTTTGATGTATCAGGTGATATGATATGCTTGAGAAGACCTGTTGAGTCAAGTAAAACCAAAATCGTAGCTGTGGCATTCAGTGCAGTAACAATGGAGAGTAAAGCCAACCCTACATTGAACTGTAATAGCAGAGAGAGATGAAATGTCTCTATAAATTTATTTGGACTTGTATTTGTGAATAAGCTGCTTTGAGCCTTTATTAAAAGCATGTTGTCTGTACTTGCAAGGTGATCAAGATAATCTTGAAGCTTTTTTTTCATGATCCAGATTTTGGCTCCATAGAAAAGAATGTTCACTACAAATGCCTCGAAGAAAGCCAGCCTTGCTTGCCTCTGAAATATATAATTACCAGATGTTTGGAGCTTCTTATAGTCATTCCAGACATGTCCCCTTTGTGTGACAAGAAGTCTTCTTTCTCACTAACAATAATGTGGGACCACCCAATGTGCTTGAAGTCACTTACCTCCTTGAGGTGTGGATTTTCATTGAAATAAATTAGCAGATGGCTTTCAACCTTTTCGATATTCATGTGATCAGTTCCAAGAATAATCTCTTTTAGAGGACGTTGAAAGATGAAAATTATCTTATTGAACATGGGTTGAAAGATACAGAACCTTCAGCTTTAATAACAGAAATCTCTCATAGAGAGCTAAACTCTGGGGTTTACCAAACATGGTATACAAAAGTAGTTTAGGCAAAATCAAATGGAAGAAAGTAAGGGTACATTTCTTGGAATAAAATGACACAGTTTCATGTAACATTAAAGATGGGTCTGATTGAGAGATCAGTATTCCAGCTATGTGCAACCCTGAGCAAAACTTCTAGAACCTTTGGGAATACAATTTGCATTGAGAAATAGTCAGACTTTTGCAGTAGCCTTTTTAAGTAATCTTAACAAGACTTGCAGATCAAATAGTTAATGACAACATAGTAAAGGTCAAAGAAGAACAAGTTTTACTGCCACCGTGATCACTTTGATTTGGTGGTGATACACTAGGACAATCTCAGGATGCTGAATCTTTCAGATGAGATGACAAGGAACTGAGATACCTGGCACCTTGCTGTACTCAAGAAGACCTGTCCTCCCCAACAGAAGGGTTAAGAATGCCCCCCCACCAACTGGCGAAGAGGATTGAACTGCAAGAGTCCTGTGCCAGTGCCACATAAAAAGCACTTGTGCCAGTGCCATGTAGAAGTGCTTGTGCTGGTTCCACATTGAAAGCACCCAGCATACACAGTAAAGTGATTGGCATTAGGAAGGGCATCCAACCATAGAAACCAAGCCAAATCAGATTGAAACCTGATGCAGCTCTCCAGCTCTGATCAAACTGTCCTACCCAAGCCAGCATGGAAAACAGATGTTAAAGAATGATGATGATGATGATGATTTCTACAATTTTTTTTTCTTTTAGAGAAAGTGACTTTGATGTACCTCACCACCTGGCATAAAGCCACTTTCCTATATATTACCCCTACACTCATACACAC
Source organism: Octopus bimaculoides (assembly GCF_046866305.1). NCBI lineage: Eukaryota > Metazoa > Mollusca > Cephalopoda > Octopoda > Octopodidae > Octopus > Octopus bimaculoides. The sequence goes on along the minus strand of NC_142928.1, from coordinate 170,118,097 downwards.
ACTCACTCAGTCGAGGGTATCTTGTCTTGCAAGTTATTTGGAAACCTCACTAGTGTTGGTACAAGTAAACACTACCCAGTACACTCTGTGAAGAAACTGGCATTAGGAAGTGTATCCAACTGCATAAACCATGCCAAGGCAGACATTAGAACTTGATGCAGTTCTCTGGCTGTCCAGCACCTGTTGAACCGTCCAACCCATGCCAGCAAGGAAAACAAACGTTAATTGATGATGTAATAAAGTATCCTTTTGTACTTTGATTTCCATTCATATCTCAGGCGTTATGAATGATATAGTTTCAATCCCATTTTAAGAAAACAAAATGTGGATTGAACAAAAGTTGCTATTTTTAGCAGGTTGAGTAGCTGCTGTGGGGCAGTGTTTGGTACATCTGAGGTCCCTATTTGTTTTAATGATGTGGTTAAATATTCAAAAACCTTCATTCTTATTTTTTACTCTTTTACTCTTTTACTTGTTTCAGTCATTTGACTGTGGCCATGCTGGAGCACCGCCTTTTATTATTCTTATTCTTTGTAAGCCTAGTACTTACTTTATCAGTCTCTTTAGCCGAACTGCTAAGTTACGGGGACGTAAACACACCACCATCGGTTGTCAAGCGATGTTGGGGGGACAAACACAGACACACAAACATATACACACACATACATATATATATATACATATATATGACGGGCTTCTTTCAGTTTCCATCCACCAAATCCACTCACAAGGCTTTGGTCGGCCCAAGGCTATAGTAGAAGACATTTGCCCAAGGTGCCACGCAGTGGGACTGAACCCGGAATCATGTGGTTGGTAAGCAAGCTACTTACCACACAGCCACTCCTACGCCTTTTGTTTTTTTTTTCTTTGTTTTTTTTTTCTTTTTGCCTTTGGTCTCATACCTGCAAAATCTAACAGAAAATTAAACAAAAATGTTTCTAAATATTTTACTTTTAGGCAAATAAAATAACATTATTGTTGTAATTTTAGTTGTAACACTTCTTTTGCAGTCATTTGTCAATGAATAAAATATATCAAAATTCAACAACGAATTATAAAATTGAAGTATTATTTACTAAATTACAAAAGCAAGAAAGAAAAATAGAATTAAAGAAACGTTAATGCAGCTACTCAACATGCTAAAAATAACAAATTTTGTTCAATCCACATTTTGCATTCTTAAAATAGGATTTGAAACTTTAAATAAAAGATAAGGATTAGTCACAATAGTGACCGACTGGAGCAGACATACAAGATATAAATAATAGAAGTGGTATGGATAATTCTATGACACTCAAGATTTTGTTTAAAAAAAGCGAAAAAGAATATGCGCCGTCCGGGACTCGAACCCGGGTCGCAAGAATGGGAATCTTGCATGATACCCCTACACCAACGGCGCAAGATATACAGAAAGTGATATTTTACTATTATATTCGTTGCAAAATCTCCACGTGTTTTTTATCGTTTCTTTGTTTTGTAATGACAGTTGAAAGATTAATAATGCTTTAGAAGTAATACGGTATCTATACGTAGTTAAAAACAAAAGAGAAGCGTCTAAATTCAAATCAGGAACTGAACTGCTATGTATACTATTTATACATACCTACTTCTCTCTTGACTGCTTCTTAATATTCAGCAGCCGAAGCCAGCCGGTGCTTTCTATATATTATGAAACAACTAGACTTCGAACACTGTTTGAAATGACTGCATATTATTCTTTATTTTAATTCAATACTGAACGAAAAACTTTTGACGAATATGTTTATATATATATATACGTATTTCAAGGGGAAAAAAATTCAAACAGTTAATATTTCAAAAGAAGCAGACTCCGATTATCAGCTGATGATCGGAAACATTTAATTCAGAGTTCTATAACTAGGAACCTTTCAGTTATGTTGTATTAAAAATACTTTATACTTGTAGTTTCTATTGAGTCCCGTAATTTATATATGTAATTTATATATATATATATATATATATATATATATATATATATATATATATATATATATATATATATATATATATATATATATATATAAAACGATTAACGGTTAATGCACACACACACACATACATATGTACGTACTACATTGAAATAAAAACATGTTTTACATATTTAAGTAAAGAAAGAATATTTCGTATTTATATTAAACAACAAAATACTATATATACATGTATGTGTAATATGTATGTATACACGCCGTGTCTTGTCTCGTGGGAGTTGGATATGATTCGTTATTATCACCAAAGTCTATTAGGCTTAATGAAAAATATTAATGTATTTCCAGCTAGCAGTATATTTAGGGATTACAGTGGGTTCATTTAATTTGATACATTGTGTATTTAAAAAAACCTATTAATATTTCTGGAAACATGTAAGCAGATATGTTTATGTCAATTTCATTGATTTCCTCTTGCTTGTTTACCGAGTATCTGTGTCGGCATAACATGACTTTCGTTGTTTAGCTCCAGGTTAGTCCTAATCGAGGATACTTATGATCAAAGGCGTTCCAACAATGACCATCTCATCTTTCAATTTTTTTTTCTTTTTCAAACACTATATTGCTGGGACTACTTTATTCGATATGTCTTTCCGTTTTTTTTTTAAGAGACGACTGTCGGATAGGAATCAAGAGAATTTTATCTGCTATTTTTAGCAGGTCAAAGCGACGGGTTTTACTGAGGGGTAGATGTGTTTGTGTGCATAAATGTGGGGTCATTATGCAAAGATAGCAATGTCCATGGAGCGAAATAGCTACATTGACCGCAAATGCAAATTTGTTAGGAATTCATCTCTATTACCCTTGAACTGGTTTATTTCAATACATTTTCATTTGCGCTTATTTCCTACCCTAAAATCATCGGGATTGATCAATCGTTGATTGATAAATTTAATCGCAAAAATGTCAAGGAATCTATTCTAATCATCGCAGGTGAAATACTTATTTTACTCTAATGGTTATATATTCACGAATTGAAACTATTAAGTATATAAAATAGTATATCTTAATTAACAATGAAGAAGGAGTCAAATTTGTTCCGTTTTACTTAATTTGTAACATTTAATTTATTTTATTCATAATTCCATAAATTTGCATGCGTAGAGGTGAAATGAGATGTAGAAGTAATCGATCTCCGTACAGTACTTGATTATTTGAAGAAATGAGCAAGTAGAACCGGCGAATACAGAAAGTGAAACTAAATTTACTGTGACTCTCAAGTCCAATGCTTATTTCTAAAAAGGTAAAAATAATAATAATAATAATAATAATAATAATAATAATAATAATAATAATAATAATAGTAATAACAAAATAAATCTGAAAAGATTCTACTAATTAAAATTTATAATTAGACATTTGTTTCTGTAAATCTTCCTGTGTCGAAATTATGTTAAATTTTTTATTCTAGAGAAACTCTTTGAAAAGAATTATTTTCTCATTCCCGAAAAATAAGAAAGATAAAAAAAAAAATAGACATCGGAAATCAAAATAATTTCCCAGACTTCCTTTGTACCTCAACCGTAGCTGAAGACATTCTATGGAACGGCCACCACCAGTTATTTACCGTTTCATCTTCCAGGCTAAATTAATAGAAGAAATTTTGCTTTTTTCGTTTTTTTATTTTTTCTCTAATTGTTTTGTTTCTTTTTTCCGAATAAACATATTCCTGTATCTTTCTGTCATGATATCTAGTTGTTGTTGCTTTATTCCAGATCGGTTTTAATCGAAGAAACCAATAACCAGAAACGTTTTTTTTCCTCCACCATCCCATATTTCTTTTTTTTTTTTTTTTTTTTCACTATTTGTTTATTTGCATAATCTACCCTGGACTACAATCATCCAATGTATGCATTTATTTTAAGACGGCTAAGAGTGATTTGGAGGTGCTTTGACTGTTATTTCTTGCAAGTCGAACGACTACTCCGAAGCTGATTCCCAGCTTGTATTTGAGCTGTAACAATTAAAAAAACCCGTATCAGTGAACTAAATACACCTCTGAATGAATGAACGGCTTGATCAACAAGATTTGTGCTATTGATAAACACCATTAAAATATATAAAAAGGCAATTTTTAAAAAAAACATTACTAATTAGTAGTAAGACCTAAATTACATTGCTTATCTCCTCTCTCTCTCTCTCTCTTCCCATAATATATATACTGAAAGAGGTAGGAGGGAGAAGGAGGAAGATTTACTATCGTTATTTTTCAATTCCAGCAGTTAAAATACAAGATAACCAGTGTATTCTTTGTACCACTCAAATAGAAATCAATTTGCTTATAGAAAACTGAAACTGGTTCGGCAGGTTGACTTTATGGAAAACAAAATGATGATGGAGGGATACAGTAGCTTCTCAAGCTTTGATGTGGAGTTTAAATACTCTGAACTTCAAATGGTAGCATCTGTGTAGTTAGGCACAACAGGAGGGAATGAAGCTGTCGGAAGTTATTAAAGTCTTTGTGATCTCCAGGAAACTACTGAAGCTGATAAAAGGAAAGATTCACAGTCTTATTAGTTGTATGTAGATTAATATTGATTTCTTTTGCAGGGCAATGAATTTGGAGAATCATTAGAGCAGTTGATAAAATGCCTTGTAGCATTTAGTTATGGCTCTTTACTTTCTTAGGTCAAATATTGCAGAGGTCAACTTTGCCTTTCATCTTCCTAAGCTTGATAAAATAAAGTATTAGGGTCAATATAATTGTATGTTCTTTTTACCCCAAAAATGTCTGGCCTTGTGCCTGTTAAAAGTTACTATTATATGAAGATCAGATCCATATTGATTTCTTTATGAGATCAATGGTTTGGAAGAATTGTTATTGGTAGAATGGTGGATAAAATGCCTTGTGATATTAAGTTTCAGCTCTTTATGCTCTGAGTTCAAATTCTACCTTGATCAACATTGCTTTTCATCCTTCCGGGATTGAAAAAACTGTAAAGTACTTCTCAGTGCAATAGCAATTTTTTAATAGGTCCCAGACCACATTTTGTATAGTTGATTGAATTTCCACAATACAGCTGGTTATTACTTTAACCAGTGATGTTAAATATTGTTAATCAAAAGTTGGCAGAATCATAACTGCACTGGACAACATCCTTAGTGACATTTCTTCCAGCTCTTCATGCTCTGACTTCAGATGCTGCCAAGGTCAACTTTGCCTTTCATCCTTTCAGGGTTGATAAAAGAAGTACCAATGAGTACTGGATTGATGTAATCAACTTCCTTCTCCTCGTAATTGCTGGTCTTCTGTTGAAACTATAAAGGACTATAATAAAACTGATCCTCCTGTATTTTCTTTTACCCAAAGCCAGGAACTTGTAGTATTGTGGTTTCTACTACTACATTCAGTGTTTAAATTCTGTGGGTCTATCCATTTTGCTTTTCTTTACACGAGTTGGTTAAATAAGTATTTATCATGTGTTCTTGATTTATTTAGTCAATGAGAGCCTGCCCAACTACAACAATCCTTAAAAATGCTAAGGCTTCACATTGATGTACCAAATCATTACTGGCACAGTTATAGAGAGCTAAATCTTCAACATCATTGTTGTCATCATCGTCACTGTTGTCGTCGTTGTCATCATCATCATTTTATGCCTGTTTTAATATGCTGACATAGGTGGATGGGTGTATTTCAATACAACATCCCACCACTTGCTGCAGACATAAGCACCACACAACTCATTTTCTTGTTAATATGACTCCAGGGTGTTTTGTGACTACAGGTCTCTACTTTCACCCTTCTTTTTATTGAGATTATAACACATGGTTGTCATTGTAGAATCTGTTTCATATGTGTTACGAAAATCTTAAACATGGAAGTATGATCTAGAATCAAAATCCCTGAAGATCAATATGACAATGACTAAAGTGCTAGTTGACAGCAGAGAGTAGAAGATCATAATGTCATTTGGGAAGTGGCCTTGGTTGATGAGTAAAAAAAGGGAATGCTGAATTCAATATTGTGTACTCAATACATGACCTCAGCTATGATAGATATGCAGTAGTTTGTTGTAGGGCATCTATGCAGTGACGTCCACAGGTTAATTGAATGATAGCTGCTTTTATCTAAGTGGCCTTAGTAAAGCTACAGAGAATAAGTTGAAATTATAACTAGCATAAGGAAGAGTGAAGAAAGACAGGGCATTGTTGTTGATGTTTAGCCTCAAGCTATCTCTGAGTGAGGAGCCCCATGATCAAAAACATTTGAGAGCTAACCCATTGCTTTCTTTTTTAGGTATAATAAGAACAGAACAACATATTTCACCCTCCTTTTCTCTGCAACAAGTTTTCCCTCCAACTTTCCAATACCACTTTCTTTGATATCCATTCTTCATCCTTATCATTCCTCTCCATTTACATTTTCCTTCAGTCACTCCTTCTGTGCTACCGGTTATCTCTGCTCTTCCCTGAACCACTATCTCTCAACTCGTTCCTATGTACCTCTGATCACTTATTGCACTAAACATCTCTCACTTTTCCCACACACATGCCTGCAATCTACCCATCATCTCCAGTTCTTTCATCCTTACCCTATCAATTGTATCATTATTATGAGTGATTGACTGTTACTTCTTTTATCAACCCCAAAAGAATGTAAAGCAAAGTTGATGTTAGTGGAACTGAACTCAGAACATAAAGATGGATGAGATGTTGCTTAGCATTTTGCCTGGCATGCTAAAGATTCTGCCTGCTCACTGCCTTAATAAAGAGTTCAAATTTTGACACGAGGCTAGCAACTTAGGGGAAGGGATTTTCAACTGGTATTTATTTGATTGACTCTGAAAAGATGAAAGCAAAGTCGACCTCAGCAGAATTTGAACTCAGGATGTAAAGATGGATGAAATGCCACTTAGCATTTTACCCAGTGTGGTAATGATTCTGCCAGCTCATCACCTTTGCTGCCATGATGATGATGATGATGATGATAATAATAATAATAATAATAATAATAATAATAATAATAATAACAATAATAATAATAATAATGATATTCCTTTCTACTATAGGCAGTGCTGGATTAACCATTAAACAAAATAAGTATGTGCTAAGGGCATCAAGGGAAGGAGGGAGCACCACAGAAATGGTAAATGGTTTACAGCACAAAAGAAATCACTTTAAACTTGCTAAAATAATATTTGGGATGCTTTTAGCTCTACTAAGTATAGATGCAGATGTGTTGCCTAAGATTAATTTTGAGGATCTGATCAAAGACTTTGCAATTTGAATAAGTACGAGGAAACTTTTCAAATATAAATAAAGTGGAAGTATACAAAAATAAAGATTATTTTCCCCTCTTACTGTTTTGTTTCGTTTTGAAAAATGAAAATTTATTTTATGGTTTGTTATTGTTTATATTTTGAACTACATAATCTTTATGGGGGCACTAAAATCTTTTAAGTGCTTAGGACCTCGATGGGTCTTAATCCGGCCTTGACTATAGGCACAAGGCATGAAATTTTGGGGGAGGAAGCAAGTCGAGTACATCAATCCCAGTGCTCAATTGGCACTTATTTTATCAACCCTGGAAGAATGAAAGGCAAAGTCAGCCCTGGCGGTATTTGAACTCAGACTGTAAGTCAGAAGAAATGCTGCTTAGTAATTTTTCTCATGTGGTAACAATTCTGCCAACTCACAGCCTTCTTCCCAGGACCGAGGACCCTTCTGTGTTACATAAATGATGATGATGATGATGATGTTTCAAATTTTGGCACAAGGCCAGCAATTTGAGGGAAGGGACTAAGTCCATTAAATCAACCCCAGTACTCAACTGGTACTTATTTTACCAGCCCCGGAAGGATGAAAGGCAAAGTTGGACTTGGTCGAATTTGAATTCAGAATGTAAAGGACAAAATGCCACAATGCATTTTGCCTGACATGCTAACAATTCTACCTGCTTGGCACCTTGTCTCAGTATTAATATTGATACCCATTTTAAAGATCTCGGGTAGAATTGCAGTGACATCTTTGGTATGGAATGAAATGAAAGCAGAGGAATAAATTAATGAATTAAAATACCATAAAACCTTTTTAATTATCATAAAGCTTCAGTGTTTAATCCTCTTTGCTCATTTGAATAATCTTTTCCTATTCAAGCTTGTTGTCTGACATTGGTAGACAGGGAGAAGCAAGAATATGTAACACTCTATTTCTTGAAGTATGTGAATTGAGCAAAAAGCAGGTTGTAAGTTTTTCTCAGGTTTTGTTATTTCATTATCATCATTAATGTTTTAACATTAATGAGGCAAGCCGAGTGAGACTTAAATCCAAGGCCTCTGCCAGGGGTGTAGCCAGCCCACTTATGCGTACCTTCCTCATTGGACACTAAACTCCGCTTGCGAAGACCTGTTGAGGCAAGTGAAATCGAAATTGAACTAAATTCAACGTCTGGCACCCATGCCAACATCGTCTCCTTCATTGGACACTAAACTCGGCTTGCGAAGACCTGTTGGGGCAAGTGAAATTGAAATCGAACTAAATTCGACGTCTGGCACCCATGCCAACATCGTCTCCTTCATTGGACACTAAACTCGGCTTGCGAAGTCCTGTTGGAGCAAGCAAAAGCGAAATCGTGACAGCACCTGTGCCCAGTGTCGCCTTCCTGGCACTTGTGCCAGTGACACGTGTAAAGACATTCGAGTAAGATCGTTGCCAGTGCTTCTGGACTGGCTCTTGTGCGGGTGGCATATAAAATATACCATTTTAAGTATGGCCATTGCCAGTACCGCCTGACTGGCCTTCGTGCCGGTGGCACGTAAAAGCTCCCACTACACTCTCGGAGTGGTTGGCGTTAGGAAGGGCATCCAGCTGTAGAAACTCTGCCAAATCAGATTGGAGCCTGGTGTAGCCATCTGGTTTCACCAGTCCTCAGTCAAATCGTCCAACCCATGCTAGCATGGAAAGCGGACGTTAAACGATGATGATGACAAGGGAGCCAAGGCGGTGAGCTGGCAGAAACGTTAGCATGCCAAGCGAAATACTTAGCGGTATTTCATCTGTCTTCACGTTCTGAGTTCAAATTCTGCCGAGGTTGACTTTGCCTTTTATCCTTTCAGGGTCGATAAATTAAGTACCAGTTGCATACTGGGGTTGATTTAATCGTCTGGCACCCTTCCCCAAAATTTCAGGCCTTGTGCCTAGAGATAAAAGAACATTAATGCGGGAGCCAAGAGGGTGTCTACATCTTCCCATATCTACATAGGCATCTACAACAATCAGCAAAAACATGGTACTTGTTTCCAAACCATTCTTGCTCAAGAATGATGGCTGGTTCTTGTGTATTAATAGATTTTCTTATCATGACAGCAAAAAGGGTCTAGCAAATTATCTTGAAGAGATAAAATTGTAAAGGTAAAAATTATCATCACCACCACCACCTCATCATCATCATATCACCATCATCATCATCATCATATCACCATCATCATCATCACCACCATTATCATCATCATTAACAAATGTTTTAACATCTGTGTCTCCAGACATGAGAAAATGGTTAATTCTGTTGTACATCTTGATCACTTTTGAAGCTGAGCATATGAAGATTGGACATCCGCCACTTCTTCTCATGTCCTACTCATTGTCTAATTATAAAACATGACCAAACCAGTACAGTTTATTGTTTTGTTATCTTTGGATGATTCCTTTAATACTCTACTGCTGTCTTAGCTTGTTTGCTCTCTGTTTCTCATATACATATTGATGTTACACACTCAACAGATCATATATATATATATATATATATATATATATACATGTATATCTTATTTCACTCCATTCTCCATAATTCTTCCATCTTCAGTGTCCATGTCTCATTACTTATTCAGCATCTGCATTTCTTAAACATGCAGTTTATCTTCTTCACAGACAGAAGAAAGAGAGAGAAGGTGGGAGTGATGAGAGATGGAGAGACAGAGAGAGAAAGAGAGTCTTTGTTGCCAACATAAGCAACGGGACACTCAATGTGCTAATAAAGGAACATATATGTGGTCATTTGAGTTGCTAAAAGTAGCAAGCAGATTTCCCTCAAACCCCATACAGAGGTTTTCAAACAGTATGCTTCAGCATTCTCATGTGCCATGAGACGTTACTTGGTGTGCCACAAAAATAATGGAATTATATTTTTAAAATGTAAAAATTGCATACTGAAATTCAAAATATAAGTTATGACATTTCCCGTTCATTTATTGAAGATTTATCTAAAATATTTATATTATAGGTGAAGACATGACTGTACAGTAAGAAGTTTTCTTTCCAATCACATGGTTCTGAGTTCAGACCCACTGCAGTGCACCTTGTCGTTTATTATAGTCCCGAGTCTATTGCAAGAGATACATGTCCAAGGTGCCACACAGTAAGACTAAACCCCAAACCATGTGTTTGAGAAGCAAACTTTTTGCCACACAGCCACACTTGTGCCTATATACAAATGTGTGTGTGTGTGAACAGTAATTTATACCTGTTGATGAGAGCAGATGAGAGTATTATCAATAGACATTTGCCATCAACTCTCTTGAGATCACAATTCCCCTAACAGTGTCCTACCAATCAAGTTATGAATCACTGCTGTAATACAGTTAAAAAATATGATTATGCATGCTAACACATGCACAAACGTGTCAGCATTTTTCATTTTCATAATTTGTAAAGTACTTCAAAATTACAAAAATCATTCATTTGCATTTCACTGCACTGGACGGGTCTACAAAGGCCATGTGCTTAGCACCTTCCTCTTGACCAGCAGATCTTATGTTATATAAAAGTCAAGCTGATCTCCGTTTGTCTGTCTGTCTGTCACAACATATATGTAGAAAGAGGGAAGGAGGAGAGGAGAAAAAGCTGTTGTTGAAAGAGAAATACAGAGAAAGAGAGAGAGTGTGTGTGTGTATGTGGAAGATAGTTAGATAGGTAGTGTTGTCACCAAGCAACTAACAAATTTTGATTAAAAACATGAGAATTTTAAATGCAAGTCTGTCAATGACAAATATTTTTACTGGCAGCATAGTGATGGAAAACGATCTTGTAAATATAATAAAATATCAAAACTGCAAGCTGTTTTATCATCAAGGAAATATAATCACAATTCTAAGAATGTTTAGCGCCGGAGTGGCTGTGTGGTAAGTAGCTTGCTTACCAACCACATGGTTCTGGGTTTAGTCCCACTGCGTGGCACCTTGGCAAGTGTCTTCTACTATAGCCTCGGGCCGACCAAAGCCTTATGAGTGGATTTGGTAGACGGAAACTGAAAGAAGCCTGTCGTATATATATATATATGTAAGGATTTATTTTTCGTAATGAGATAAAAAGCCAAGGCTGTGCGCATTATAGAACATTTATAAATAGAAGGTCTTACAGCTGTTTCCAGGATATTTATTATATCCTTTCATCGGAGACAGTGTGAGTGGATAGTTAAGCAATAGTTAATTTAGATAAGATATATATATATATATTATATATATATAATCTGTATGTGTGTGTGTGTGTGTGTATCCCAACATCGCTTGACAACCGATGCTGGTGTGTTTACGTCCCCGTAACTTAGCGGTTCGGCAAAAAGAGATCAATAGAATAAGTACTAGGCTTACAAAGAATAAGTGCTGGTGTAGATTTGCTCAACTAAAGGCGGTGCTCTAGCATGGCCGCAATCAAAATGACTGAAACAAGTAAAAGAGTATGTTAACACTTCCTTAAAGAAGCATCAGCATTTTCACTCTTGAATTAAGTATACAATTTTC